>NC_080162.1:26058906-26336406 GCF_950295315.1 Erinaceus europaeus
ATAACTCAGACAAATGACATGCTGCCATATATATTTTGGGGATTTTCATATTTTTAGATGACAGAACTGACTATCTAAAAATCACTTTGTTTACTTAAAAACTTTTATTTACTTATTTAGAAAGTAACATGAAATCTTAATGGGAAAGTTACGTAATACAGGCATGCATAAAGAAGGAAAAGACCTTGACATCTTGGTTAATACAACGCTATAGTCTGCAAATGCCTTACAGTTGAATATCACACTTGTTATATTGTGACTATATGTATGTGTATGTATGTATATAGGTGTGTAGGTGCACACATATGTTCTGTGAGGATGTTATGGGATAAGATTTACATTTAAATTGGCACACTCTGAGTGAAGCATATTGCATTCCATAATGTAGGTGAGACTTACTCAGTCAGCTGAAGGTCTTAATGGGAATAAAAAAAGACTGGTCTCTTTTAAGCAAGAAAGATTTTGGCCTGAGCCTACCTTTGAACTTCTTCTGAAACACTGGATTTTCCTGGCTCACCAACAGAATGCATTTGAACTTGAACTGCTAGTCTCCAGACCTTCCCAGTGAGTTTTTGTACTTGTCAACTATTTCTCAATCTAGGCACATGTCCTTACTGGTTCTGCTTCTCCAGCAGGCACTGACAAAAGCTCCTCCTCTGATCTTGGCTCCCTCAATCATATCTCTTGGTAGGATAAATCACAGTTTACTCACCCAGGAGCACAAATACAATACTGGTTATAGTCACATTGTTCAGGCAATGTCACCAAAAGGATGGCCAGGAGTAATGGAATACTAGTATCAGCACACTGAGGTAGTGTGGGCCTATGCTAATATCAATACTTGCCCTAGAATTACATATTTATACCCGTTATAAGCACCTGGATTACCCAGTGTTCCCAGGTGAATGAATGGAATGGTACAAAGGACAACTGCTGTAAGAGAGACTGTAGATGTCAATTCAGCCAGTTCAATTCCATTCTACTAGTCCACCTGCCATGCCATTTTGGTGAGCCAGACACTCAGTGGCATGAGAACTGTGCAGATGATTGACGAGACTGGGGTCACTATGCCTGAAGAAGAGAACAAGGGAGAACCACAGTCAGTGTCTTCTCTGATGAGCTCATTATGGAAGAGAGATGTGGTTTATGTGCTGTGGAAGGCAGAGCTAGGATTCATGGATGAAAGTCACAGGGAAGCATATTTCAAACTATGTTAAGCTGTTTGGGACAGGTAATAAATTCACTTTGATTGGAGGAGTGTTAGAGAGAGACTACACACACACACACACACACAAAATGCAGCTTGCATTGGACACGATATTCTTTTGTGATCTTTCCTTTCCACCCCTGGACTCTATGACATCTAGCCAGTCACAAGAGGTGCCCTCCCTTGCCTCCAGCCCCCTTCTCACCCAAACTGGATAATGGATAATAAAATAGCCATTGTAGAGGAGGCATGAAATCACCCAAGACATGTTTCTAAGGCAGAGGGAGCCAAGCAGCCACCTGGGTTCCTGGTTCTGCCAGCCCATCTAGACATGGGCCTCTGAGTTGCCCAGGGCATTGAGGATGGTTTCTGTAAACAAAGCTCCGCTTGGTTTGCAACCCAAATGGTCTGTGCCTCACAAAGCATGGACCTCCAGGCACCCTGGGTCTGCACATGTTTACAGAGCTGCTGTGCTCTGGCCAAGTAGCCAAGTAATTGATGATGAGGCTGTGAATGTCAGGAACTGAACTGAGAAAACCTCCCTCCATCTGGATGCAGCCCGACTCCCTAGCTGCAGCAGGTCACAAGAGGATCTTTCTTCACTAGTCCAGAAGCAGAGAGACTTGGAGACCAATGGAACACTCTGACCCGAGGGAAGCTATCTCATGTCCTGCTGTCAGCTACAGGGCTAATTCGCAAATGTTTTTCCCCTCTGAAAACACTGGCAATAAGAGTGGTGGCAAGGAATGTGTTACTTTCTCCCCAGTTCCTTGGAACACTTGAGAAGCTGACGTTTCAGGAGGGCAAAAGCCTGGTTCACAACAGCCTTGTGTGAGAATGGCTTGCTCTTGTTGTCCAGGACCAACTAAGGATATTACAGTGTTCTGGGGTTGCCAAAGGAAATCAGTAGAGGTGGGACCATTGCTTGTGTCAAGAGTGAAGACAGACACCCCATCACCTAGGATCCTAGATAAGGAATCCTTTAATTCCCCCTAGATAATATGGGCCTAGACTTCTTTTTGTTTAATTTACTTATTTATTTTTTTAATTTTTAAAAATTTATTTATAAAATAAATACTGACAAGACCATAGGATAAGAGAGATACAATTCCTACCGCCAGAGTTCCATATCTCATCCCTTCCAATGCCCTTGAAAGCGTTCCTATTCTTTATCCCTCTGGGAGCTTGGAGCCAGGGTCATTATGGTGTGCAGAAGATGGGAGGTCTGGTCTCTGAAATCGCTTCTCTGCTGAACATTGGTGTTGACAGGTTGATCGATACGCCCATCCTGTCTCTATCTTTCCCTGGTGGGATCTGGAAAGATGGGGTTCCAGGACATATTGGTGAAGTCATCTGCCCAGGGAAGTCAGGTTGGCATCATGGTAGCATCTGAAACTTGGTAGCTGAAAAAGCATCAAGATATAAAGCAGAACAAATTGTTTAATAATCAGGAACCTAAAAGCAAGAATATAGCACATGAGATTTGGAGTCTACATTTTGAAAAAAGCTAGTAGGTCTATTTTAGACACATTCCAAGGGGTCTATGACTCCACTAATATTTGCCTGAGCCAGACAGCTAACATACTGGCAGCCCAAGGTATTGTCTGAGGAGATGGTGTCAGAGATGGAAATATGACTAGAAAAGTGGATCAGGAAAGAGAGTAATTCCCAAATATGGGAAAAGCATATAAATATCATCAACTATAAACCCCATCAATTTGATCTGGGCCCCATATTCAGTGCAGGAACGTGTGTAACCTCAGCATCCCTGTAGGTCTGAGCTCACATTCTGTGGTCATGGTTAGGAACATTCTAGGCTGCACTCATTGTCAGACTCATCTTGCCTTAGTGGTAGAGTACATTGGCCCAACCTCCCTTTGGAAAATGGAACGGACCCTACCATTGTTAATTCACACTGAGGGCAAGGTCCTGTAGAAGTTCACCAAGGGGTCCATTATGTTGTTCCTGATGGAGATGACCAGTGACAGTGGAGAGAGGGATCTGTTAGAGGTCTAGGCCTACACTTTTGATAGATCCCTCTCTCTACCATTACTGGTCACACCCATTGGGAACATCATCATAAGCCCTTTTGTAAGCTTCTTTAGGACCAAATCTTCAATATGAAATAGCAGTTATACAGACTATCCCACTCTCCAAAGGAAGACCGAGTCATCCTACTCTGCCACTCGAGGAAGACTGGTCCTGAAATGGGTGCAGCTGAGAATGTTCCCAGCTGTGACCATGGACTGCAAGCTCAGACTGACAGGGCCTCAGAAGTTAGGCAGACTCCTGCGCTAAATATGAATATATATGGGCCTGGGGCCAGATTAATGTGATAAACAGTTAATTACATTTATGTATCTTCTTCAAGTTTGAAAGCAACTCTCTACCTTAATCCTGCTTCCTAATTCTATTCTCAACACTGACACCATCTTCCCAGACAATATTTCTAGTCCACCCCCCATGTTAACTATTAAGTTCAAGCAAAGATCATTAAAACATAGACTCTTAGCAATATTCCTAAAACAGACTTCCTAGCTTCCTTCTACCCCAAAGTCCTTACTTTCACCTGCTATATCCTTACTTTATGGTTCCTGTGTATTAAACATTTTGCCCTGCTTTCTATCTTACTGCATTTCAGTCACCAACTTCCGGATGCTGCTAAGGCCATCCTGACTTCCCTGTGCAGATGACCTCACCAGTGCTTCCTGGGACCTCACCTATCCCACTAAGGAAAGACAGAAACAGGCTGAGGGTGTGGATCCACCTGCCAACATCCATGTCCAGCAGAGAAGCAATTACAGAAGCCAGACCTTCCACCTTCTGCACCCCATAAAGAATTTTGGTTTGGGAGTCGGGCTGTAGTGCAGCGGGCTAAGCGCAGGTGGCGCAAAGCACAAGGACCGGCATAAGGATCCCGGTTCGAACCCCGGCTCCCCACCTGCAGAGGAGTCGCTTCACAGGCAGTGAAGCAGGTCTGCAGGTATCTATCTCTCTCTCCTCCTCTCTGTCTTCCCCTCCCTCTCTCCATTTCTCTCTGTCCTATCCAACAATGACAATAACAATAATAACTACAACAATAAAAAAAACAACAAGGGCAACAAAAGGGAATAAATAAATAAAATAAATTAAAAAAAAATAATTTTGGTTTATACTCCCAGAGAAGGATAAAGAATAGGGAAGTTTCCAATGGAGGAGGTGGGACATGGTACTCTGGTGGTGGGAACTGTATGGAATTGTCCCCTTGTTATATTACAATCTTGTTAATCATTACTAAATTAAATCACTAATAAAAAATAAAACTTAAAAAAAGAATGAGGGTAGAGGTGACAGAAGGTTGCTCACCCTGGCTAGCTTGTGTCAATCATTATGTTTCCCTTTGGGTGTGGGGACTAGGGAAACAGCTGACATAGTCTGGCAAAACTGCAGGAAGAGCAGAGGTTGATATGTTGAACTGGAGTGTGAGACATCAGTAGTTCAGTCTAACGGTGCTAGCCATTGCATTTGTTTTGGTGAATACATACAAAGTAGGTACACAAACATTAAGAGAATGTGTGAAAAGGTTCCTAAGAAACCAAGATGTTTCAAAAGCAAGTCCACAGGAAAAGCAGAGCTCTTCTATGAAATGCAAACTTCTTCAAATGAAAAGCCTTATTGGGCACAGGCAGGCCTTTGATTTTTATGCTGCACCTAAAAATCTGTAAGCTACAATGGGAAGGGGGCCAGACACCATACAAGCCAAATATTTCATTTCAAAGGCTGAAAATCCAAGACCAAGAAAGGAAGATGACTCATCTAACTCAGTCCACATGCATAGCAGCAATTCAACACTAGAGCTCAGTCTGGATCTCTGTGTCCTCTTTGCACTGTCAGAGGTTATCTGGACTCCTGAGGTAAAGCCACAGAGGCAAGTGGGTATGCAAAGCAAATGTAAAGTGTGGTTTAGTACCACCATCTACAATTATAGGTGTCAACTGCATGAACATAGTAGCTGCGCACTGCACTACCACATACAAAGTGCCACTACTAGCCAATAAAGTACCTTGTACTTTCAGATACAGGCTAGGAGGCTTGGTGGGAGAAGCAGGAGCCAAGACCGGCTTTAGAAAATCTTTGTTAGAAATTGGGAAAGGGTTTGCCCTGGAGGTGGCCTACCAGATACATGGTTTTCTTGCTCTTCTTTCCAGGATGGCGGTGGGAGTGTGTTGACCATTGCCAGTATGCTCCTGGAGAAAAGGAAGCAGAGTCTGCACAAGTGGAAAAGCTTTCTTGCCTTCTCAGGAAGGCAGGACACCCAGCAGAGCAACCAAGGAGGAGAGGAGCCCTCTCTGCAGCAATCCTCAGGCTGCCACATCCCAAGGGAGAGAAGCCCTAAGGCTCACAGACAAGGAAAACATTTCAAAGAAACTAGTAGTCTCATGTTTTCTCTGTCTTGTAAGGAATCCCCCCCCCAACATATCTCAAATCCTTAGAATTATACAAATAGCCTTGAGAATGAAATGTGAGGGCCAGGTGGTGGCATACCTGGTTCAGGGCATACTTTACAGTTCAAGTCCCAGTTCCCCACTTGCAGGAAGAAGGCTTCACAAGTGGTGAAGCAGTGCTGCAGGTGTCTCTTTTCTCTCTCCCTATCGCCTCCTCCCCTCTAAATTTCTTTCTGCCTTTTTTTAAAAAAAAAAAATTTATTTACCCTTTTGTTGCCCTTATTGTTTTTTATTGTCATTATAGTTATCACTGTTGTTGTTGATGTCATCATTGCTAGATAGGACAGAGAGAAATGGAGAGAGGAGGGGAAGACAGAGAGGGGAGAGAAAGACAGACACCTATAGACCTGCTCCACTGCCTGTGAAGCAACTACTCTGTAGGTAGGGAGCTGGGGGCTCAAACTGAGATCCCCACATGGGTCCCCATGCCCTGCACCACGTGCACTCAATTCGCTGTGCCACTGCCCGACCTGACCCCCTCTTTCTGCCTCTTTTTGCCTCTATCCAATAATAAATTAATAAAGAAGGAATTTTTTTAAAAAGGAAAAAAATGTGGATGATGCCCATGCCATTTGATAGAGCAGAGCAAACTCCCAAAAGGAGATGATTGCCTATACAGGACATGGGGAGTGGACTACTTACTGACAGGCTGCCCTTCCTGATAGCCTGCTCTGCAGATTTTGAACTGGTCTAATCGTCTCTCATAATTCCATAAGCAAGTTCCTTGCCATACCTTGCTTAATATATATATTCCACTGGAGTGTCTCTCTGGTTAAACCCTTCTCACACAATGCTTGGTGATGAATCCAGTGAAAGGTACTAAGGAGAAAACTATGCCATCTTAGGTATAGGGAGGTCACAGAATCTGATCAATGTAGAGGATAGAAAGCACTATTAAAGTAGGGGGCAGTCAGTAATCAGCAGATGGATTAAGTAGTGTGCTATTTTAGGCTTGAAATGTCAGGCTGGGAAATTACAGCTCAATGTTATAAGTGATGGAAACAATCAAAACCTTCTACGGTAGATAAAGACTAAAACAAATCTAGGTCTCAAACAGATTTATCTGGATCTCTGAGCAGGATGGTCTAGAGCTGGAAGAAACTAAAAGCTTAGAGATATTCTCTCATTGGATCCATTCTGAAAAGAGAGCTAAGTGTTCTGCACAGGAGTTTAACTGAGGACTATCAATTTAGCAGAAAGCAGCTTTATGAATGTTTGGTGAAGGTGAAAAGAGGCAAAAAATATGGGAATGCTGGCAGCATATTGACTCAAGAAAGGGGCTAGGGAGCGATGGGAGGAAGGACTTGGATCATTGTTCTCTCTCCTTCACAGCATCCCTACATTAGAAATCCAATGCTGATCAGCATGTCCTTTGCCTAGATTTTGCTGTGCTTTCTACTACAGATGAAGCACCTTTCCCCGGCCTCTTAGTGTTAATATGACTTTCTTTGGCCAACACTGTGGAGGGAGAAGCACTGAACCAAGACACCCTATTTCTAACTATGCATTCTCTGTGCTTTAAGACTTTCTATGAAAGCTTCCAAAGGGAAGCTTTGGTCCCCTCAGCCAGAGTCCCAGATTTAATCCAGGACATCTCAGTTGTGGGGTGTCTCAGGGTTCATCACTCAACCTGGGGCCATGCTCATTCAACCCATAACTCCTAAGAGCCTGTCCAGTTCAGCCTGGGTTAGTCAATTCTCAGTTCTTCTGCAGACTCATGAGTATGAAGATAAATCTTTGTGTGACACACATAGCTCTGCATGATTTGTTATTCAGCATTACTCTGACAGCTGCCGACTAATCCTGTCTACCTTTTGTATTAAGGGAGTATTTGTAGTAACAATGCCTCCACCAATGTGGTATTTACTCCCGCAGTTCTGATGATTTCTGTGGCTAAATGTGTGCTGATTCTAGAACCTCTAGACTTTGAAAAAGAATCTGTTCAGCTTTGACCCACAGCAAAAGGCAGAGTCTGAGAAGCTAAGGGAAAATGAGAAGCATGCTGCGCTGGTATCAGGACACCTAGTTCTAAACCCACATCTGAAACTAATTCTCTGATGACCTTTGATGATACTGTCTCCTCTCTTGGCCCCCATTTCATAATGCATGACATGGTGGCACTCTAAACACCTCCTAGTTAACTCTTTGCCCAGTTTGATTATCAGCGTCTATATAGTGCACTGAGTGGCCACAGTAGGCAGTGCAGTGTTCGGATCAGAATCCTTGACTAATCAGAAGTGCTGCCGAAGATCAGAAGAGAAAACACAAGTAGAACCTGAACTGGAATTGGCATATTGCACCAAAGTAAAAGACTCTAGGGTGGGTGGAGGGGGAGAATACAGGTCAAAAAAGGATGACAGAGGACCTAGTGGGGGTTATATTGTTATATGGGAAACTGGGAAATGTTATGCATGTACAAACTATTGCATTTACTGTTGAATGTAAAACATTAATTCCCCAATAAAGAAATTAAAGAAAAGAAAAAAAATTTTTTTTTAATCCTGATTGAAAAGAAGAAGAAGGAGGAGGAGGAGGAGGGGAAGGAGAAGGAGGAGGAGGAGGAGGGGAAGGAGAAGGAGGAGAAGGAGAAGGAGAAGAAGAAGAAGAAGAAGAAGAAGAAGAAGAAGAAGAAGAAGAAGAAGAAGAAGAAGAAGAAGAAGAAGAAGAAGAAGTGCTGTTCAACACTGCTGGCACCGAGAGCTCTCTGCCTAGGTTCAATGGTCCCGTAACCCATCAGCAGATCCTTTAATGCTTTGAAACAATGGAGTAAGCAATATGAATGTGGTTCTCTTGGGCTTCTTGGAAGGCAGAAGGGGGGTAAGTCACATACATTGCTAATTTCAGGTCCCCTGAGGCTGACTATGATGTTCTGTGATGCTGTTTGCTAGTCTCTGTATAGTCTTGAAGGATTTGTGGGGCTTCTCAGTCTCAGAATCCTTATCTCTAAATTGGCATCATGCTGTATAGGTAAGTGCCAGGAGGAAGGTGGGCCTTGAATATAAGGTTTCCTACAGTTTCTAGAAGCTCAGTGTCTATAGAAAAGGAGATCGGATAAGAGACATTTTTTAGAGCAGGATACTGAGAGTTTGCATGTAGAGTCTGTGAGTTGTAAATGACAGAAGACCAAAACCAAGCTGACTTAAGAAAAAAAAGCATTTAAGAAGTACAGGGAGGATATCTGATCACAGGCCTGGCTCAGGGTCATAACACCATTATCTAAAACAAATGCATTCAATGTTCACACCCCCACTACATTTCCTTCTGCAAAGGGTCTATTTGTCACATGGTGATGTAAACAACTTCAGAATCCCCAATCTCTAAAAACAAAGAGCAGCATAAAAAAAAAAGCTTTTATTTCCTTCCCATTTTTCTTTATTTTTTTATTATTATTCTAGTCTAAAGTTCCAGGACTGTATTTCATTACACAGTTTAGATTATGTGTCCATCCCTGAAATAATCACTGTTGCCAGGGTCAACCTTGGCCCTAAATTCATGGATAGAAGATGGGAAAAGGTGATAAAGGAAAGGGAGAATGGATGCTGGAAAGATGGAAAGAATAGATATATATGCATGAGGCAAGGTTTCTTGATATTTATTAGGTGTTTATTCACTGATGACTGACCCAGCCAGAAGGCATTCCTGAGGCTAGAAAAACCACCACCACCAACAACAAAAATACATTCACTTGGCACTTGGGTAAAACCACCTGCAAACATAACTTTGGGTTTCTAAATGTGCTCACATGTATCTAAACTAGGAGGTGACTTAAGAAAAAAAATTTAAATTATCTTTATTTATTTATGTATTGAACAGAGACAACCAGAAATTGGGAGGAGGAGGTTATAGAGAGGGAAAGAGACAGAGACATCTGTCGCCCTGCTTCAACACTCACAAAGCTTTCCCCCTGCAGGTGGGGGCCAGGGGTTCAAACCCAGGTCTTTGAGCACTGTAACATGCTCAACCAGGTGTACCACTGCCCGCCCACTCATAGAAATTTCTGAAAGTGGCATACTGTGAAACCTTTCTGGTTAGGTACATGCTATGTAACAAGACAGACAAAATTCCACACCAGTGCTTGAACCATACAAGTGCTTGGGCAGTGAAAGAGAGTGTGGGTTGTTGTCACTTACAGAGTAAGTACAAGGTCATGGAGGCATTAGGTTTGGCTTAGTGCTGGAAGAAAGGCAGGTGTTCTAGGTATGGTGAATGCTGAAGGAGTCAGGATACCTTGGAAGCCACGTGGACATAGATGGAACAGGCTAAGTAGGCAGGAAATAGCAGGGCAGCCATAGTAGGACTTGATTTTGAAGGATCCAGATACTAAAAAGACTTAGATTTACTTCAGTAGCATTAGAGAGCCACAGATAGCTTTACAGCAGGGGCAGGGCAGAGCACTGAATTTGCCCTTACTCCCATCTCCACAATTCAGCTGACACAACAAGAGTGCATTCCAAAGGGCTCAAGAGTGTCCTGTTAAAAGACAATGTGTTAAAGTGTCAAAATAGTAAAGTAGAGTAGGGCTACAGAGCAGCAGCTGCTCTGTTTCTCTCCTCTCCTCTACTTCCTATCCCAGGTCAACTAGTAACACCAAAGGAGATTACCTGAGATCGCAACAAGATAGGACTAGAATGACTTCAGAAACCCACCAAATCACCAGTAAGTGCAACCACCTGTGGCTCATGGACAGAGAGGAGCCTAAGGAAATATTAAGTTACTGGTAACTGTCTGGCAGTTTACCAGTTGAGGCACAACCTCCAGTCTGTTTTACCAACAAAGAAACTGCTGAAGGTAGGAGAGGACTCCCCTAAGACTCAACAAATGCTCTCAAAGGCTAAGGCAGCAGCGGGGGAGACCCTGTGCTGAAATCTGGGGACAGAGAACTTACCAGAAAACACAGAAGAGTTACACCTCCATGGCCTAGCAGTGGGGATATATAGTGAGAGCCTTTTATATTGTTCTCCTGATGAGAACATGGTGAATAATTGCCTCAGAACATACAGACTATAAACGGGATTATTTAGAAACTCACAGGGCCTAGCAATGCTGCCCAGCTTGACAGAGAAGCAGAATTGAGCCCAGAGCTTTGAATCCTTGGGGTGTGAGACTCTCTTTGCATAACCACTATGCTATCTCTCCCCCACGCTGCTTATCTCTTGGTCAGAAGTGAGTGATTAGGCTAAGAATCCTACTTATAGTTTAAAAGTCCTAAGGCTCCCATAGCCTACAGGAAAGAAAAAGAACAAAAGAGGCTTTTAAGCCACTGTGCTCCAACTCAGGGATTGAAATAATATTGAAACAACTGTCAATTTCCAGAACTGTGAACTCTTTAAGTACCTTACTTAGACACAAGTCACTCCAGGCAAGAGTGATCAGTAATTTGAAAAGTACTGAGAGAGGGACCTCAAAACATATTATATAGAATGGTTAAACCAACAAGAAGAAATATTGGAGAAATGAACCTGGACAATAATCCAGCTAAAAGCCCCCAAAGGTTGAACCACAGAATAATGGGGTCAACATCCAAATGCTTGTTAAGAAAATAGTCACAGGAGTGAGTAAAGAGTTTGAAAGAATTGTCATCAGAAATGCAGAAACAACAAATGAGACCCTGGAAGAAGACACTAATTATCTCAAGGTTATTAGAGAACTGAAAGCAGAAATAGCTGAGCTAAGAACACAGCTAGATGAACAAGCTAAAACAGTATCAGAAAAGGGTAACAAAATATATGAACTCCAGAAAACAGTAGAGGGAAGAGAAAATAGAATCTATGAGGCTGAAGAAAGAATTAGCAAGATCAAGGATAAATTAGAGACAACTAAAACAGAATAAAGAAGTAAGAGATCTCAAAAAGAGATTAAGGGATACTGAAAACAACAACAGAGACATATGAGATGACTTCAGAACAAGTAATATATGCATCATTGGCTTACCAGAGGAAGAAAGAGAGTCAGGGGAAGAAAGCATTCTTCAGGAAATAATAGCTGGGAATTTCTCAAGTCTAGACAACATAAAAGACATAAAGGTTCAAGAAGCCCAGAGGGTCCCAAACAGAATTAACCCAGACTTAAAGACATGAAGACACATCATAGTTAGAATGGAAATGAATAAGGATAAAGAAAGGATCCTGAAGGCTGCAAAAGAAAAACAAAGTCACCTACAGAGGTAAACCCATAAGGTTAGCACTGGGAGAGCTCACCTCTCCAGAGACATTTCAACCCAAACTTCCACTGGGTTTCCCCAGTGCTTCAACAAACTGGCAGACTGAGGTTACACTCTCAGACTTGTAGCCCCTAAGGTGTCATAACACCCACTTCATCTTCCATTTCTTCTCACCGAAATATTAATCTCAGAGTCAGAGAGATAGCATAATAGTCATGAAAAAAAATAATAATAAGGCTTTCATGCCTGAAGCACCAAAGATCCTAGGTTCAATCCACAAACACCCTGTAAATCTGAGCTAAGCAATGGTCTGGTAAAAATTAATTGATTAATTGATTAATTAAAATTAAGTTCAGTAGCCAGAGAGGTGACTATGCAGTTAGAACATAAGATTTGCATCTGTGAAGTCAGGGGTGCAATTCCCAGTGCTACCCATGCCAAAACAGTACACTCATCTCTCATAAAGTGAATAAATTAATCTGTATAAGATAAATAAAAACCAGCTTTAATTACACAAATGATATCAGAAGAGCTTCCCTTTATAGAAAGTTAAAATATCCTATATATGGTTAAAATAATAGTTGTCCAGCCCCTACCCCTCCCCATCCAATGACCTCCTAAGAGAGGTCAACAAGTGTAGTTAGTGGTTGGATTGCATTTTTCTAGACATTTCCCTAGTTACCTGTCAGGAAATTGTGAGCATGTGGTAGAGCCTGGCAGGGCTTGACCTGAGGACTGCGTCTATCCTTTCAGTCTCTCTACCAAGAGGTTGAGCAAGGAGGGTACAGGAATAACCCCAAAGGTTTGCCCCATCTTATCAGACTCCCTGCCTCACAAAGCACCCTGCATTCCTGATACTATGGTCATTAGATAAAAAGAAAGGGAGAGATGTTGGGAAATTGTGAGGATGTGGTTGAGCTCAGTAGGGTTCACAAAGCACCCTGCATTCCTGATATAATGGCCTATCTACATAATCACTGTTTTGCCTGAAAGATCCCCACCCATTCCATTCCTTTGATTTATCTTCTTTCTACCCTCAAGACCCTCCCTGCCTGCAGGGTAGTATTAATCCTACCAGTTAAAACCCTCACAACAGTTGCTAAGGAAATTTCTACCTTCCCAGCCCCTTTTGCCTTTCTCTGCCCCTTTCCTAGCCATTTCCATTTCTGACTTGCCACTTCCGGGTCTGCCCTTTAAAAGCCTTGGCTCTCTGATCAATAAAGATTTGCATTGCTTCACCACCACATGTTTGGTTCCTGCGTCATTTCTCTTAAGTCGCTGAGTGCTGGTTCCAGGCTGGCTCCAGTCTAGTTCTCTCCAACCCGGAGAGTACGCACCCGGGAAGAGGCAGCCCCACACTAGCTCAGCAGGTGCCTGTATATATAAATACAGATTCAGGAAAAAGTCATGGTACTGCATGTGTGTTTAACATAATTGCATTCTGTTTTGTGTAGTGTTTTATACCTTGCTTGTTTTTTTATTCATTCAGGATGCCACACCTGTTCTCAGCAATTGTGAAGAACCAAGAAATATTACTCAAGCAATGCTTGCAGCTGGCTCCCTGGAGGGAGGAATCCTTCACCAAAGACTCTCTTGCTGTGTCTGAGTTTTTCTGCACAACCTCTAGAGATGAATTAATGTCCCCAAAGAGCCAGCAAATGGACTGAACCCAGTAGGTGGTAGTTATTATTACTGGTCACCACCAGTTTTAGTGATTCAAGAGAGGAACAATGGTCACCTTCATGTGAAAACCACACTATTCTTTCTCCTTGGCTCAGTTTCAAAAACCTGACCAGGACACAGAAAAGGAAGAGAAGCCCAGCTAAGGGTTTAAGCATGCCCGCATTCAATCTCCAGCTCTGATTCCTCATAGCCCATGATGCTGAGAGCCTCATTTCTTCCTGAGCCTTAGTTTCCTCTTCTGTAAATGGACAAAACTGAAATTCATGTCCAGTTTAATGAATGACAAATATAAGATGGCTGAACAAGAGTAAACCCTGGCTCCTTCACTCAGCATCCTCACTCTAGTGAGTATTAACAGGGTGCCATACATAGCCCAGGCCTGGAGTCTCGAACAGGTTCTGGATCTTTGATTCAGGTTTTGTTTGTTTGATTTTTTTTTCCCTTTCAAGGGCTACTACTCTGAGCAAATTTTTTTTCTTGTTCAGGCAGAGATGGAGATAAACAGAGAGAGAGAGAGAGAAAGAGAGAGAGAGAGAGAAAGAATATAGCACTGAAGCCTCCTTCCATATGGTGGAGACTGGGCTTGAACCTAGGTGACAAACATAGCAGAGCAGCAGCATACTATGCAAGTAAGCTGTTTCACCAGCCCATTTGCTGGTTGTTTACTGGGCTAGGACCTTTCTTGCACAAGTGCAGTTTCCCACTCCTTGTCTGACTTTTTTCATGCAGGTAGAAAGGCAGAGAGGGAGGATGAGAGAGAGGGAGACACCACAGCCCCAGAGCTTCACTCAGTGCTGTGGCACTTTCATTTGGTCCTGTGCTTTGAATTGAGCCTCCGTGCAAGACAAAGCACATACCTTACTGGTAAGCTAATTCTACCTTGGGATGCTAGAGCTTTGAACTAACTGTTCCGCAGATGCTCCAGTTTACTGGCTCTGGCCTGATCTGCCTTTCCCTAGTGCTCCCTCCCAGACAGAAGGGCCACAGTCAAGCTAGCAGAAGACAGAAGCTTTACAAAAAGAGGACGCCGTGCAATAAAGTTAATACAGTACATTGCTTCAGAGGCAAGCCATATTCTCATGCAGAACTAAGGCAATCTATCATTCACCCTTACCTGTATTAGTCATCAATTTACTAGAAAAAGTCTAATTTCTTCAATTGATTTTTTTTCTTAACTTTATTTATTTTTGATTGGATAGAGACAGAGAGAAATTGAGAGAGAAGGGGGAGATAGAGTGGAAGAGAGACAAAGAGACATCTGCAGACATGCTTCAGCGCTTCGACTCCCCTGCAGGTGGGAGCCTGGGGCTTGAACTGGGATCCTGAGGGTCCTTGTGCTTTGCGCTACGTGCACTTAACCCACTGTGCTACCGCCTGACTCCCCTCAATTGATTTTTAAACTTTAGATCGTCCAGGTATAAAACAGGTGATGGCACATATCATATATAGACTATTTACTTGGACAATGGGAATATAAAGCAATGGGATTTGAATTCTATGGCTCATCTTTTATATATTTTCAAAACGGAAAACAAAGGAAAGTTTTCTTTAAAAAAAAAAAAAAAAGAGGAAACCTCTCTGGAGCAGCATTTACTCTGCTAACTCTGCCCCCATCCAGTCCAGTCAGGGTTATTTATGGCTTGATTGTATTGAGATTGAGAGCCTGGAGGGATCACTTAGGGTGATTTTGTTTGTTTGTGTGGCTAAAGCTGAGACTGAGCAATGGGCCCATGGGAGTGAAGTGCTTCCCTGAGCTGCTTATGGGCCCCCACTCCCTGGAGGGGAGAGACCTCATTCAAATGCATATGCATGCCCCAGGCTCCCAGAATAATTACTGAGGCCCAGTGGCTCTGCCCAAATGTTTATACAGCTGGGGGGTGGGGGTGGGGGGGAGATGAGAGTGTTGGAGAATAAGATCAGAAACCACAGTTACAGTGAGTATCACTTGAGAAAACAGATGAGAGAGTCCTAAAAAATTTAAAAAGAGTGCTATGGTTTTTGTCGGTGTTTCCTTTTTATAAATAAAAATTTAAAAAGAAGAAAAAAAATACTTGTGTTGGGAATGTGGGTATCTTTAAGTCACTTAGTTCTTGCTGGGGAGAGAAATACCAGGTTCCTCGGAACACCTTTTCTGAAACTCTCTGCTGACTTTAGCACCCCAAAGGGCCTCTTCTGGGGTTCCCACATTGGTCTGGGTTCATTCCTGACTTCATCTTTGTTTCATCTATCTGGATCTTGGCCACCTTACCAGAGTTCTGACTTCTCAGGGCCCACAGCCTGAGTCTGACTCACCTCCCAACCCAAAGCCAAGCACATGGGCTAAGACTGGGTTCATTGTCAGTAACAGTTTGTCAAATAAAAAAAGGAAAATTGAAGGAAAGGAGCCCAAAAGGAAACCTGAGTGAAATGTTTCACTTCAGGGTGGCCCACCTGGCTTTGTGTAAGCAGGAAAGGGCAGCCAGAGGTCAGCAAAGAGGCTGTGAGTCCTTTGGTTTGGCTTCTGCTAAGGTAATTCAGCCCTCTCCATATTGGCCCTACCCAACGGCAGCCATCTTTGCCTCTGGACCGTGACAGTTGGAGGAGTGTTGGAATCTCTTAGCAGGTCAGAGATTCTAAGCTCAAAACATGTCATGCACCAGAAATCCCTTCAGAGAGACATCTCTTAGCAAGGTGATTAGTAGAACTTTCTAGGGCTATTGCTTTAAAACATTTTGTAATTTCCTTAACATTTTTTTTTTTAATCATAGGAATAGATTCCTTGGGGGAAGAAGAAAGAGAAATGACTGAGCATGTATGGTGGCAACCAATTGGCCCTGCAGCTACTTTCAGTCTGACTAGCTCATGGGCACATGAGGAGTCCACCATTCTGCTGCTGCTAGTACCCAGGATGGAGCAGGTGGCCACTCCCTGGCCTGGAAGGAGTTGCCCTATTCTTCTAGCAGAAAGCCACCCCTCTCCCTCACCATACAGGGTGAGATTGAGGGTCTGTCCTCACCCATGGCAGTATAAGGGAGGAAGCATGTGTGTTGGACATGAAGGCTGAAACACGGCTGTCTCTTGTTTATTTTAGCCCAAAAGAAATCAGACAGAAGCATGTAGCTAACTTTATAATCTGGTACCAAGACAACTAACTGGCCTGAGGTCAAAGCTGCAGAGGTGCAGAGTTGTTTTTTATTTTTTATTTCCCTTTTGCTGCCCTTTTTTTTTTTAATCGTTGCTGCAGCTATTATTATTGTTGTTATTTATGTTGTCATTGTTAGACAGGACAGAGAGAACTGGAGAGAGGAGGGGAAGACAGAGAAGGGGAGAAAAAGATAGACACCTGCAGACCTGCTTCACCACTTGTGAAGTGACTTCCCTGCAGGTGGGGAGCCCAGGGCTTGAACCAGAATCCGGAATCCTTGAGCCTCATGCCACATGTGCTACTGCCTGACTCCCCTCCCTAGATGCAGGTTTTAAACTGAAGGGATAAGGCCTTAGGCCAGACAGCAAACCCTCAGTGGCCCAGAACACAACCTAGGGAGTGGGGAGGAGGAAAAAGGGGGGGGGGGAATGTTTCTGAATGGCTTCTGAGGACCCTGTGGGGTTCTTCTGTAGATCAAATCACCCAGAAACCCAGGAAGTCTGAGTTCAGGAAGCTATGAGCCCTGGAGACAGAGTATCAGGCACTAAAATGAGGAGAAGCTGGCAGAGGGCCTCATGCAGTGAAGCAACTCAAGCAAAGATGGCCAACCCCAAATGGGCACTTTAGGCCCAGATGCTGGCCGATAAGCCAGGGCCTTGGGGTGCTCTGCCTCCTCTTCACACTCCTCCTAGAGAATGTCTGGAATTCGGGGTTCTGTCATCTGAGTAGTAAGATCAGTGTCCTCAAGACTAGAGTAAAGGTCCTTTCAGGAATCCAGTTTCAGCTTCCCCTCCTCCCCTCAATTCAGCCTGCTCCTGGAGAGAGGCAGCCCTGAACCTTGCAGGATCAGAGAGTATGCACCCTCTCAAGGAAGGAAACGGGAATAAAAGCACAGCAGTGAAGAATCTACAACACCTGCTCTCTCTGAATAAGAAGCTCCGCCCTGTAATCAGAGTCTCCTTCCCAGCTGTGTTGCAGGTTGAGCAAGAGGACTTGATATGTGAATGCATCAGTGGGGTGAAGGTCTTGTTTCAGAGCTCCACTTACATGTCGTTGACTAATGCCTTCTTCCCCTAAATACTTACCTCTATTTACCTCTTAGGTTAATATTGTACCTCTTCCAGGAAGTCTTCCTAGCATATACTATTATAGATCACAGGAAGGTGTCTCAGATTCATCATAATTGCTATAAAAAATTGTCACTCATTTTTCCCCTACCATCATACACTTGTGATATTTTCCTTTTCACCTAACATGGAATTAAACCATGCTTAGATGATCTTCATGGTTCACCGCATGAGAGACTGGTTGGAAGTCACCCTCATTCAAGTAATATTCCATTTCCTTCACATTAGCAAAGAGTTCCTTGATTGACACTTATAATTCAGTGTTCTTACTTTCCAGATGGGGAAACTGAGGCTCAAAGAGAGGGTCCTGAGGTCACACAGTGAGCCAGCCTGGCGCTGAGCCTTCAGCTTACAGCCCCACAACTCCAATCTCAGCCAATTTTGAGTCTTTTCTAGAAATTCCTTGACAGATGGTCTTTCTGTGCATAGATGCCTCTTGTCCCTGGGAGCTCAGTCCTGCAGGAGATAGCTTATGCAGTGCTGGGCAACTATCATAACCCCATTTCTTCAACCAAGCAAAAGTCTACTTCATTGCAATTTCCTTCCTTTGTATTTTGCATCCCCAAACAATACACCTTTGCCATCAAAATCCTTCATCCAATCTCTCATTCATTCCTCCAGTGGCTTAATGATCACCCACCCTATGCTGGGTACATTAAACATGTACTTTGCCTGTCACAGGATGGACAGTTGCACTGAGTATTAAAAGCTTAGTGTGAAGCTCTGAGCTCCAGAGGGCAGGGACTGCGTATGTGTTCTCTTCCTGTGTCTTTGGGGTCAACCATACTGTGGAACACTGCAAAGCTGCCAATAAGTATTTATGTGTATAATGCAAAGGAAGTGGTCAATGATGCCCACTTGAAACAGGAAACATTTGTTTAGGGTGTGGTGCTAACAGAGTGGGCAGATAATTCCGCTTGGGTAAAAGGGAAGAAAAAGTAAATACTTTGAATTAGACAGAATTTTAGCAGACAGAGAAACATGTAAGGACCCCACCCCAACAGACAGATACCACCATGAATAGAGGGCCTCTGGGTATCACTAACAGGGTATGTTTGGAAGCATGGGAGCAGAACAAGGAATAGGAAGGAATGAGGCAAGTAGCAAGAGCTGGTGCCCAGGAAAGGCCTTGACCTCTAAGCACAAGGCACCTGAACTGGGCCTAGACCTCTAACAGATCCCTCTCTCCACTGCCACTGGTCATCTCCATCAGGAACAACATAATGGACCCCTTTGTGGGCCCCTATAGGACCTTGCCCTAAATGTGGATCAATAATGGTAGGGAATGTTCCATTCTCCAAAGGG
This sequence comes from Erinaceus europaeus, assembly GCF_950295315.1. Classification (NCBI taxonomy): domain Eukaryota; kingdom Metazoa; phylum Chordata; class Mammalia; order Eulipotyphla; family Erinaceidae; genus Erinaceus; species Erinaceus europaeus. The sequence continues at coordinate 26,077,997 of NC_080162.1, forward strand.
AGGTTGGGCAACATACTCTACTACTAGAGCAAGGTGGGCCCTGAAAGTAATGCAACCTAGAATGTCCCTAGTCATGACCACAGAATGTGAACTCAGACCTACAGGGACACAGAGTTTACATAGGCTTCTGTGCTGATTATGGGCCCCAGATCAAATCAATAGGGGTTTACAGTTAACAATATTTATAAAATTTACCATATTTGGGAGCTACTATCTTTCCTGATCCAGCTTTCTAGTCCTTTTTCCAACTATGACACCATCTCCCCGAACTATACAGAGAAAGGGAGGCGGCAGTGGCTTCTCAAAATGGCAGGATGGAGCAAAGCAAAAATCACTATGGTGACCATATGGTATGGACATACATCTGAGGACACAGATGGGGAACTATAGGGAAGCTGATACAATTGTCTAGGTGAGAGATGATTACAGGGTGGCCAGAAGACCAATCATTTCCCAGTCAATGGTAATTGGCCATTGTAAACACAATCCCAGGGTCAGTCATCAGTATCTTCAGCCATCGTTTCCTGCTCTCTGTCTGCTTACCCTGCATGAGCTCCTTAAAGCACCTTACAGCTAATCCTCCGCTCTCCTGGCACCTCCTCACCACATCACCAGGGTCCATCCCTTGGTGGGCAGAGCTGTGGTTCTGCCTGAGGACTCTGATAGCTTCTTCTCCCTTTCTTTGTCTTTCCTGGGTTGCCTGTGGGCCCCCGAGCATTCTCAATCCTTTCTGGCAAACCAGAGTATCATGCTGGCAATGCCAAGGTGGCCTCTACGGCTCTTGGGGCCGAAATTGATTCATCATTGCTTTATTCCAGCTATCAACACTGCCACAATTGGCATATTTATTTCTAATCAGCTCTTTAAAATGGCATCATTCAAAGGTGCTTAACCACATTACTTAATTCTCAGCCTGTATTGCTATTGATTTCAAATGTTCTCCTCAAGATATGGCTCATCATTCAATGCAGAAGTCTGTTTATATAATAATCTTATCTGGTTACTAAAATCTGTGAAATCTCTTCAATTGCCTCTAATGCAGGATTGGAGGCTGGTTGCTAAATGAGTCAATTTCACTTTAATTTGGTTTATTTACAGTACATGTTTTAATGCTCCGCTTTCCCATCTTCTGCAGCGAAACTGAAAATAAAGACAAACATGGGCAGAGAGAAAGTTCTGTGCTTTTCTCAGTCTGCAGGAGTCAAGGCAGCCTAACAGAACTCCTGAAATAGAGTTCTCTGCCCCTGTGACAGTGCAAGCCTGCAGTAGTCTTCAGATGCCATCCGCAGATTTGGTGCTATCAGGAGGGACCTGGAGGGAACCGACAGATGGGGTTCAAGTCCTTGCTCTGCCAGTTCACTTAACAGAAGTTAACCTAATAGAGCCTCAGTCTCCCCATTTGTGAAGTGGAGTGAAAGTAGCATTGGCTTTAGGATGTCTGGAAGTTGAACAGTACATTGACAGTATAACTCATAAGATTTCCCAGCTTCTCCTGTAGTCTTCCACCCCCTGTAAATGGACTCCCTCCTCAGATCCACTTATTTATTTATTGAGACCATGAGGGTTATTTCTGGGGCTTGGTGACTGCACTCCACTGCTCCCAGAAACTTTTTTTTTCCTTTTTTTATAGAGGGTGAGAAGAAAAAGGAAAGAGAAAAAGAGAGAGAGTCCAGCAGTAATGTTCCACCATTTGTGAAATTTCCTCCCTGTAGAGAGGGACCAGGGACGTAAATCTGGGTGTTTGCATATGGTAGTGTGTGCCCTCTCCCAGGTGTACCACCACCCAACCCAAATCCACCTATTTCTGAGTCACCCCCCCCCCAATATCAAAGCACTTCTCCCTACATCCTTTGCTTCAGAACAGTGACTAAGTGACCTCTTTCTGTGTCTCTTTGAAGAAATGCCAAGGGAGAAAATGTCATGGAGCTGCTCAAGTGTGGTAATACTGTCTCTGCTTACCCATAATTGGATCGTCAGTATGGCCACTGTTGCTGGGGAACAGACGCCAGGATGGTTGGTAGAAAACTCTGCAGAGTCCAGAGCATTGGCAAACGCTAGAAGAAGAAGAAGTCCAGAGCATGCTGCGTACTAAGTGAGGCTCTGCTATGCAATGCTGGGCCCTGACTTTTGAGTTGCCTCTCACTTTGCTAGGGAGACACAGGCACAACTAGAGATGCCGCAGTGGATACTGTTGGGCCACAGAAGGAGGGGCAGACTGTGAAATAAACCTGACACTTTTCTATTTGTTCTAGTCACCAAAGAGGTGAGAGGAATGAGAAGCCATGCTGTCTCTGTGTCTCTCCTTTGCAATGCAGAGCCAAGGGACCCCCTGCCTGCTGCTTGCCCCAGGATACTGCAGCTCTCTCTTGGTCAGGTGTGAAAGCTGCCATTTCATGCTCATCTTCCCCAATTAACAACAGCTGGTCCCTTATAAAACCAACTGGTGAGATGGTTTGTTATTGGAAGACAATGCAACATCATTAGGCATTAATGGCTCCCAGCCTCGTTTACTGGACCCGAGTTCGCAGGGTTAATGTGGCGAGATGTTGGGCCTCACCCTGCTGAGCTGCTCTGCTCCTCTTCTATTTTTAGGTATCTTCATCATGCTTCATTTTCTGAATCAGGACCCAGGAGGTGGAGGGAGAGAGGGAGGGAGGGAGGGAAGGAGGGAGGAAGGTGTGGATTCCCTGGAAGGAAAATTGTACAGGAGGCGATGTATCCACCATGCAGAGCAGAGAGATGGAAGAGAACTCTTTTTTTTTTTAAAAGATAACAGTTTTGAATTCAGAAACATAAGTAGTGTTTCTTAAGTCTGGATTAGCAGTTTCCAGCAGATATATACTTCTTTCTTTGTCCTCATAGTTCACTCCTATGTCACCTTCTCTAGTTCATTTGAGAGTCTCATTCTTCTGATTTCAAAGTCATGAAGTGGCTCACAACTGTACCTTCTCATAGCAATTTAAGAGCTTGACTGGGGAAGGTGATTTGCAGTAGACCCAGACATCTCACTAGACAGATCTAGTACTGAGGAAAAAAAAAAATCTTCACTGCATTTAGTTCAAATGGGTCTCCCAATATATCCTGTGACTGAAAACCAGTCTTAATTATCATATCCCTCTTGATTTTTACCAACAAAAACTGATATGGTTCCATAAGGAAATATCCCTTCTGTAAACAAGCCACAAGTTTCTAGGGTCCTCAGTTATTCATTTGCTTAGCAAACATCAGTGGCCCGCTATTTTATCTATCTGTCTGTCTATCTGTCTGTCTATCTATCATCTATATATGGTGTATTAATACAACCATCTGCCATGCCCATCAACTCCATTTAGGCCAGAAGTATCTCACAGATTTTGTTAAAAGGTAAATTTCCTAAAGACTTGAATAGTTCATATGAAGAGTTGGGGGGCTCTGTTTTGTAGATAGTTAGTACTCCTATTTTAGTTATATTCCAAAGAACCCATGACTATACTGGTTGTTTTTTTTTTTTTTTTCCTTGATCCTGACATCTGATATGCAGGTGGATACAAGTTATTGTCTGGGGAGATAATGTCATGGCTAGAAAAAGGACCAGAAAGCTGGATCAGGGAACAGGGTAGCTCCCATGATTAGTTAACAATTTGTTTGGCTGTCTATGTTAACTCTTTTTTCAGCCACCAGGCTCCAGATGCCAGCATGATGCCAACCGGATTTCCCTGGACAGATGACCCCACCAATATGTCCTGGAGCCCGATTTTCCAGAACCCCAACCCACTAGGGAAAGAGAGAGACAGGCTGGGAGTATGGATTGACCTGCCAATGCCCATGTTCAGCAGGGAAGCAATTACAGAAGCCAGACCTTCCACCTTCTGCACCCAGTAGTGACCCTGGGTCCCTACTCCCAGAGGGATAAAGAATAGGGAAGCTTTCAGGGGAGGGGATGGGATACATAGTTTTGGTGGTGAGAACAGTGTGGAGTTGTACCCCTCTTATCCTACGGTTTTTGTCAGTGTTTCCTTTTTATAAATAATCTTTTTTTAAAAAAGGTAAATTTCCTATTTATATCCTTCATTTTTTTTTCTATTTTCCTGTGTTCCATTTCTTCCTTCTTTCATTTATCTTCCTTCCTTCTTTCATTATCACCTAACCTCTTTCCTTCCTTCCACAAATATTTCCCAAACATTTATATCTTATATGGGCTTCAGATTTGGCTTCTCTACTAAAGGAACAAGTAACAGAGTTGCAAAATGGTACACACCCCACCTAGCAAGAAGCCCAAAGCAGTCATGGGATTCATAAAGTTGCCAACAGTCTGCTCTTCAAGCATGAAGCTCAGACAGCGCATCAGGGTCAGTCAGCCCAGGCAGGGCAAAGTGCTGAGCTGAGTTCATGCTTTTAAGACCTACTATGCTTGCTCCCCTGGTGTCTATGCAGAGACATTGCCTTAATGTTGTTCACTGAAAAAGGACCATCACTAGGATTACCTGGCATGGTAACCCACCCCAAGGAGGTCACTTAGGGATCTACATGAAGGCCACTTGATCCCGCCCCTAGAAAGTACTGAGAATGAAGTCTTTGCCCATCTGGGTTTTGTGTAAATGAAAGACGACAACTTTGCTCATACATCCAGGGCAGGAGTAGATTAAAAGGGTTCACTGTCTTTCCCACTCATGAGGCACTTAATCAAACAGTGTAGTGAGAACTCACCTTTATTATCTTCTTGTGTTGTTCTCCCACTTTTCCTGAGGATAAATCTTAACCTTTAGCTACCTGCTCCCAGAACATATTTACAGCTTTAAAATCAAACTTAAGGTGTAAGTTCTGGTGAAAGGTCATTGTTCTCCCTTTGAGAATGAAGAGCCACTTAGAAAATGTAATAGTTGTGTTTTTTGTTTTAAAGTGATTTTTAGAAGCCCCTGAAATCACACAGTGACTAGGATAAGAGGCTTGCAAGAATGATGCCCAGAGTTCCATCCCCAGCAGTGCCTATGCCAGAGTGATGCTCTGGTTCTGTCTCTCCCTCTTTACCATATATAAACCAACAAATCTATAATATTCATATATATTGTTTTCTTTTTTATATAGGTAGCTCTTTTAAAACTTTTTTATTATCTTAATTTATGTATTGGATAAAGACATCCAGAAATCAAAAGGTGATAGAGAGGGAGAAACATCTACAGCACTGCTTCACCACTTGCAAAGCTCCCCCCTCCACAGGTGGGGACTGGGGGCTTAAACTTGGGTCCTTGCACTTTGTAACCTGTGTGCTCAACCAGATGTGTCACCACTCAACACTCCCCACATTCGTGTGTGTGTGTGTGTGTGTGTGTGTGTGTTTAATAAGCACCCGATACTTGATACTTCCAGAAATTGGGTAACTTAGTGGAGACATGGACTATCTTCCTTGCTTTAACCACCTGCATGCTCAACTGTGTAGTAAGTACTAGGCAAGGGTCTGAGTTCTCTAGGCATTTATTTCCTGTTTAAATGCAGACAGTTCTGGAGGATAGAGGTTAGATGATTGCCAGAGACATAATTCATGGCCTCTCTTCCCCAACTATTTTTTCCACACGAGCCCATTCCACTTGGCACCCAGAAGTCCCTCAGCAAATAATTCTTGAATGAATGAAAAGCACTGACAAATGGGAAGTATGTTCCAAATGGGCCACCCAGCCCCCAGACTCTTTGCAGTAGGACCTTAGGAAATATCTTTCTAGACAAGGCTTCATCTAGATGCTGATTTCCTGAAAACCAGCTGACCTGTATTTACAGTATCCACATTTGTTTTGGAAAAAATCCAAATGTCCACTTAACTGGGCTGGAGGCCAGCATAATCTCCCTATATTGTTTGTAGCTATGAGATTGATGGCGGCCTTGCTCTGAACCTTCTGCTTACATCATTCACCTGAGGATCTCTTTTCACTGCAGATAACAGTAATTGATTGGTCTTCATAGTGGCTATGGCTGTTCTTCTGCTCTGTATTAGTAATCTTTGGTTCTTTGTACAGGCAGTGAGGGGGCTAGAGCTGCAGTGCTTTGGAGAGAGACTAGTGACACTGAGATACATTCCAAACCCTGCTCTATCTATCATGTTTCTAACTGCATGGTCTTGGGTAAGTTGCCAGTCTCTCTGACCCTCACTTTCCTCCTATGTAAGGGGTAGATCTCTTATTTCATGTAGTTATGCTGAGGGTTAAGTAAAGCAATTGCTCCATTAATGCTGTAGTTTGTTCACTGATATATACTCATTCACAAGTTTCCATTACTAATGGAAAATTTGTTGATCAGTTTATTTGATGTTAAAATAGAACTTGGGCTATAGCTAAAATAAAATAATAATAATAAAACAATCCTAATAAAAATGAGAGGCAGCCTTGACTAGGTATTTTCCTAAAGAAGACCATGAAAATTAACTACATACAAAGATGCCTGGCATTATTAGAGAAATGAAAACCAAACCACAATGAGACTCTGCTTCATACCCAAGATAGTTAAAGTAAAAATAAATAACAAAACAGAGGTAAGTATTGGTGTTGGTGAATATATGGACAAACTACAGCCTCAAAAAAAAAAATCCAGCAGATTTTCTGTATGATTCATCAATTAACCTTCTAAGTATATATACAAATGGGTACTTGTATATACATATCATAGAAGCAGTATTAAAAATAGCTAACTGGTAGAAGCAACCCAAGTGTCCTTAATACATGAATGAATAAACAAAAATGTGATATATGCACATACTGGAGTTTTATACAGCCTAACAAAGGAAAGACATTTTGACTCATGCTATAACCTTGATGGTATTGTGCTAAGTGAAGTAAGTCAGTAATGATTCCACTTATATGAGCTACTTGGAAAGTTAGATTCATAAAGACAGAAGGTAGTGCTATATTTTATAAGAACTGGGATAGAAAGGGAATGTGTAGTTAGAAAAATGAACTTCAGTTTGGAAAGATGAAAAACTCTGAAGATTATAGTTGCATGAAAGTATGACTGTACTTGGTGCCATTGAAATATATATGAAATTGTTTAAATGGTAATATTAGATGCAAATAGTAATATCTCTCTCCAGACCTTGAATTGTAAAATCAAGTTCCTAAGGGCTGTTGACTCCCAAAGGGATGTCAGCATAGCATGAATTATTTTTATTTGCAACAATGATGATGATCAGTGGTGATAGTAATCAAAGCAATTTTATAGTTGTTTAATCCCTGGGATGCAATCTCATTTCTTCTTAGCAATGAAAACACCCCTATGTTTTTTCATAGGTGAGAAAATTAAGTCTCATCAAGCCACAGAAAGGACTTCCTCCCAGACAAGGACCTCGAGGTCACTTAATTGTTTGTTTGGAAAAGTCAGAACTATAAACACCTCTGGAGTGTGCTGCCTGCTCACTGTGTTTTTGGACAGAACATAGAGCTGGGGACAGTTCTGTCTACTCAAGTCATTTCTTCATGAAGTGAAGGGATGACCTGGAGCCTCCAACTGAAACATGAAAGCCAGACAACTTTTCATTAGGTTGAGAAGCTCTGTCCAGAAGTAGCTGACTTCTGACTATTCAGTTCTCCAGTGGAGGCAGGTCAAAGAGAGTCTGTAGGGGGTAGGCTTTCTCCAAGACAGCCATCAGTTCCTCGTAGATTACTCCTGACTGATAATGGGCACCCTAATGGACACAATTTTCGGCACTGGCCATAGTTCCATGCATAGTACTTCATATTTCCTATGTAACCTGGGATAAAGCAAAGACCACTGAATTCTCTCTTAACTTTGCACCACTTAGGAAGTTCATCCCAAAGCTGGGAGTGGAGAGAGCAGTTTCTGTGTGTGAGGGTACATGCCCATTCACTGAAGGAAGGAAGTGCCATGAGACTAGAACAGTTTCCAAAGTATAAGATTCACTTTCCAACTAGCATTTCTGGAACATGTGCTTAACTTCCTGCTGTGTGAGTTTGCAACTGATGTATCACTTACTCCACACAGCCTTGTAAGATGGTCAATAGCGTCCTGTTTTCCAGGAAAACCCAAGTCAAGAGGTGTTAAGAAATGTGTTCAGGAACTAGGCAGCATTGTACCTGGTAAAGTGCACACATTACGGTATACAAGGACCCGGGTTCAAGTTCTCCCTCTCAATCTCTCTCTCTCTCTCTCTCTCTCTCTCTCTCTCTATCCCTTCCCTCTCAATTTCCCTGCATCTATCAAAAATAAATTTTAAAAAATTAATGTTTTCAGAATTATTCAATGACAGAGTCAAGATCTCAATTCAGATCTGTTTCCTCCTTTGTCATTAAGTCACACTTCCTTCCTTACGATTCCAGCTTAGATCTATAATGGATACTGAGGGCTGCTAGAAAAAAAATAAAGACAATTTAGTCCCTGCATTTGAGCAACTCACTAGTGGTGAATGAATGATCTGAATAGACAATTTCAAACAATCATTGAGAGTGCTAAGTTAAGGGGCCCTGAGCACAGAGAGTCAAGGAGGGCTGGATGAAGACAGCTTATTGGTCAGACGAGAGGCCCCAGAAAGTGGAAATCTGAGACTGCTATTCTATGTTATCTTTCTTCTCTACCTGAAATCTCCTGCTCAGTGCAGTGGGAAGCCCTAAGCTGGGGGTGGGGGGAGTTATATATCTAAACTTAGAGGGATTCTAGGAGGGATTTCTGGAAAACATATATATGAACTGGGTTCTAAAGGATTCCAAGAGCTGGATGGATGAGTAAGGAAGAAGATAAAGGTGTCCCAGGCAGAGAGACTTGCAGAAGCATGGTGCAGTCTGCTGTGTTTGGAGAACCAGAAAATGACTGTTCCATCTATAACAAAAAGCTCAAGTGGGAGGAAATGATAGAGATGGGCAAAGCCTTGGGCATGACTTCAGGAGGATAGGTTGTATCTTACGGGTGGTGAGGATCCAGGGAAGCAACTCAGATGCCCAATGACAGATGAGCAGCTACTGCATGTAAGACACCAGGTTCCAGATGATTCCTTTCTGACTTCCCTGGGCAGAGGACCTCATCAATGCTTCTGGAACCTCACCTCTCCAGAGCCCTACCTCACCAGGGAAAGATATAGATCAACCTGCCAATGCCCATGTCCAGTGGAGAAGCAATTACAGAAGCTAGACTTTCCACCTTCTGCACCCCCAAAAGAATTTTGCTCCATACTCCCAGAGGGATAAAGAATAGGTAAGTTTCCAATGGAGGGGATGGGACACAGAAATCTGGTAGTAGAAACTGTATGGAATCACATCCCTACTACATTTTTACCCTTTACAATCTTGTAAATCAACATTAAATAACCACCAAAAAGTCAAATATGAAAAAAAGAAGGTTGTGGTATATATACATGATGGAATACTAATCAGCTGTTTAAAGTGTGAAGTTATTTCCTTCATCTCATCTTTCATCAAAATTGAAGGAATAATGTTAAGGGAGATAAAATGAGAAGGGTGAATATCTGATGATTTCATTAATAAGAAACAAGAAAGGAAGGAGAAAACACAAAGTAAAACTTGAGGCAGGATAGGGAGGGAGGGAATTGGGTGGCCTTGGAGCCCTAGTGCATAACAATTAGAATAAAAAATTGAAAATAAAAAAGAAATGGTAGGGCAGTAAAATACCTCACAACCCAGCTTGGATCCTGGCACCCACCACACTGAAGGAAGTTTCGGTGCTACGGTGTTTTTTATTCTTTCCATGCATCTCCCTCAGAAAAAATCTGGAAACCCATGGTCAAGTCTGTATAAACTCAAACTAAGAGATAAGACTCTAGCTGCAGCACTAAGAGCTGCTGGGGAGAGAGAAGGGGTGTCACACACAGGAATGATATGCAGTGGGAAGCAAGGGGTATGTATTTAAACTTAGAGGTTCTAGAAGGAATTTCTGGAAAACATATATATGAGCATCATATGAATAATATGAGACACTTTTTCTGAGTGTGTATTGTATTAAATAGTTTTGTCAAGAGCTTACAGGGCCCTAAACTTGGCCTATGGTGGGTCTGCATCCCTGTTTCTTCACACAAATCCAGCAACATGAAAGATAGTCCAGGCAGAGAGTGAATCCCCACGTCAAAAGCCCCATCCTGGCTTCAACAGCCATTTCCCTCCATGAACCTTGCATTGTTCTGCTGTCAAGTGGAGGGGAGACTAGCAGTAGGAGGGATTGCAGAGGGGATGCAGGGGGGACAGCCTGGTAGCCCAGCTCAGAAACCCATGTGGTCTTCTTGTGTGCGTGTGTGTGTGTGAATGGGAAACACTTCCCACCACCATCACAGGGAAGCCCCCACCCCCTGCACCCTCTGCACCCTCTTCCCACCTGGGCCTCAGCAGAGGGAGTGGACAGTTTAGCATTAAATGGCCTGGATGAAATGCATTCTGCTGGCAATTGCCTTCATAGCCTGCTATAAAAAATGCATCTATATTTAAATATACTGGGATAATTCTTAAATTTTATTAGTACTTAAATATTTTGGCATGTTTATTTCTCCTGGGACAATTATGGAGGTTTCATTGTTTTACTCACAAAAAGGAGGCTAAATCTACCTTCACAATAACCCTCCCTGACAGGCTGAATATGGTGCCGTCTTCAGAGTGTGTCCTGTTATTTTCTAGTCAGCTCATGGCAAGCACAAGCAGAACCAGAGAGAGAGGGATGTGTCCTCAGAGAGGTCCCTAAACATCTTGTTTTCCCTGTCTACCTGCTCTCGGCCTGCCTCCTCCCAGGAAACCTGCTATGAGGGTGCAGGTGGAGCGTGGACTGTGAGCACTCTAGCCCCTCATACTGAGTTGAGCAGGGGAGAGAGAGAGAGAGAGAGAGAGAGAGAGAGAGAGAGAGAACAGAATAGCAGTCTCTGGTTTCAACTCCCTATGGGCTTTTGTCTGGCCAATCAGCCATCCTCATCCTGCTCTCCCTGACACCCTGTTCTCAAAACTGTCTCCTCTGCCCATTTCTTTAGACCTGGGGTGGTGGTTACCTCACCTCCTTTCTTTTAAAATATTTTTTCTTTATTATTTGACTAGACAGAGAAACCTTGAACAGGTAAGGGGAGCTAGAGAGGTAGAAAGAGACACCTGCAGCACTGCTTCACTGCTCATGAAGCTTTCCTCTGCCTCAGGTGGGGACAGGGGCTAGAACCTGGGTTCTTACACAAGGTACCGTGTATACTCAACCTGGTGGGGTTGTGTGCCACTGCCCGTACCCTGGTTTTCCTTTCTGCCAACAGTCCCTTGATTAACACTTCCACATCTGAGTGAGCCAACTGGCTCCCATGGGAATCCTGAGGCACAGAAGCCCTGGACAGACCTTGGGCACAAAAAAGCATTATGGATGGCATCTAGAATTTTTGGTGAATGTTCATAGCAGTACTGAGGAAAGATGCCAGGGCTGAAACCCATCAATTCAGGATAAAAACCCCAAGACACAGAGAGATTACCTGCCCTTCTCAAAATCATACAGCCAGTAAGCAGAGGGATCCTCAAGCTGCTGAACACAGGCTCCATTCATAGCAGGTGGTGTTAGGAGGTGGGGGGAGAGAGAGAAAGATCTGAAGCCCTGCTTCACCACTCGCTAAGCTTTTCCCCTGTAGGTAGGGACCAGGGGTTTGAACCTGGATCCTTGCCGACTGTAATGTGTGTGCTTAACCAGGGGCACCACAGCCTGCCCCTCCAAACTTTTCCTCTTTTTCTTGCAGCAGTGGAGAGAATAGGAGAAAGGGAGCTCAGGTCTGATAGGAGAAGACTTTAGGCTGACCCATTCCCCTGTTTTAGTGGTGTGATCTTAAGCAAGTAACCTATAGTCTCTGGCTCTCTGTTGCTCACTTCTATCCAGAGATTATCCTTAATGAGCAAGGACAAGGCTTAGAGAGTCAGAAAAGGTCTTAAAGTGACCATAATGGTTACTGAGCATATACCAAGTGACTAGGATATTTCTAAATACTTTATATGTGCTATTGAGTTGAGGTAGCTGCTATTATTTTTTTACTTTTTAAAAATCACATTGGCTTGTTTTCTTCAGAGCTATGGCCTTACATATATGTGATGTCACTAAGACTGGGCTCCATGTATGGCAAGACACACACCTAACCTACACACAGTAGCCTACCACTATGGCCTGGCTTCGATTATTCTTACCCCCATTTGACAGTTATAAAAAACAAGGCAAAGAGAAGTAAGAAACCCTCTTCCCACTCCTTTATCTTCATTTAAATTCAGGTCATCATGCTCCAGAGCCCATTCTCAACCCGGCAGAACAGGAACAAGAGAGGGCAGTGAGGTGAATCCAACCCCACTGACTTCATAGGTGCACAGGAGGCCTCTACAGAGCAATATCCAGGGACTAGCAAACAGTAACAGGAAGGCCTTCAGATGCCAATTTCATGGTTTGCTACTTGTGGCATTGTCAAAATACAAGCAAATGTAAAGATCAGCATTTGGACCTGGGAAGACAGCATAATGATTATGCAAGACATTCATGCCTGAGGCACAAAAAGTCCTAGGTTCAGTCCTCAGCACCACCATAAGCCAAAGCTGAGGAGTGGTCCAATTTCTCTGTATCTCTCCTTCAGTAAACTAACTAAATAAAATATTTTAAATAAAAGAGATTAGTACATGGAAGGTGTCATCTTCACTCCACTTCCACATAGACCACTGAGCCCCTCCAACTCTGGCAACCACAGGGTGGGAGCAACTCACCTGCATACCAGTAATAAGTATTCATGCGAGGTCTCACTCTGCAAGGACATTTTCCTTGTCACCAATGGAGCTGCACTGCCAGAGGTCTGGGGTGCTAGTGAGCCAGCCCTCCACCACCTCCATGTGGACAATGGCCCCAGACCCACAGAGGGTGTGAGGGGGCCTGAGTTGCTCTAGGAAAGAGGAATGAAAGCTGAACTTTGAGGCTTAATGTGTGCTGGTTATGTCCTGTGTGCTCTGAAGCCTGCTAGTTGAAAAGTTGTGGGTAGTCAGTCTATTCCTCCCCTCCAAGCCTTAGTTTCCTCACCCATACAATCCGGTCATTCATACCAGCATAAGATTTACAGGCAGGCAGGCTGATAAAATAAAGTACCTAACGAGTGCACAGGCAGTGGCCTTTCAGACTTAGTATCAGTGATGGACACCAGGGAAATCACAGCACTCACTAACAGCTGATTGTCAAACTTGCAAAAGACAAAACACAAAACAAACAAAAATCAAGCAAACTATTTCTAGGACTTGTGAAAACCATGGTGGGGGGTTGGGAACACAGAACTTTAGAGGTGGGTGTGGCGAGGAACTTGACCCTGTAATCCTACAGTCTTGTAACCCATGATAATCAAAAATAAAAAATAAATGAACTGTCAAAATCCAGAGAGAACAGTTCCCATAGGCCACCTAGCAGAAGCTAGAAACAAAAATCATTGCTTCTAGTTTGCTCACTGTGAGATATTAAGCATTTTGATTTTTTTCCCTTTGTCGCCCTTATTTTTTTTAAATTGTTGTTGTGGTTATTATTATTGTTGTTATTGATGTCATTGTTGTTGGATAGGACAGAGAGAAATGGAGAGAGGAGGGGAAGACAGAGAGGGGGAGAGAAAGGTAGACACCTGCAGACCTGCTTCACTGCTTGTGAAGTGACACCCCCCTCCCCGCAGGTGGGGAGATGGGGGCTCAAACCGGGATCCTGGTACCGGTCCTTGCACTTCACCACTTAGTGCCATGTGCGCTTAACCTGCTGTGCTACTGTCTGGCCCGTTAAGCATTTTGATTCTTTAAGGCACTTGGTGGAGCTTCACTGTAGCAACTATAAGTGTGCAGGAATTGCCAGCCACTGAATGGAGAGGCTTGATTCAATTCTTCCAACACTGGGTGAGCAACCCCTCTGCCCATGGCAATGGGAGGGGAGGGAGAATCTATGCAAGCAAACCAACATAAAGTAGGCAGGGACAAAGAAACACTGGCCTGGTGAAGAACAGGAGGCTAGAAGAGCAGCAGAAGCTAAGCTATTGTTTCCATTCCCAGCTCTGTGGCCTGGGGCAAGTTAGCTAACCCACCCCTACAAGCCCTGCTCTGTTCCACAGGGAATGCTAATGATCCCCGCCACACCCCTACCAGGCATTGTGGAGAGACTGACAGACAGGTCCTGCCTATGGCAGAGGCGGGCACAGGGCAGCTCCAGATTGTCTTTTCCTGACAGTCAGCTGACAAGGAGTTTTGGAAAGAAGAATAAACTTTAATCTCAGGGTAAGAAGTCTGGAAAGAATGTGTAGAGTAGGTTACATGGAGCCCTACTGAAAGGTCAGAGAGCTCTGAGGGGTGGAAAAGGCTAAAGGAGCAGCCTTTGAGAAGACATAAAGGAGGAAGAAAGGGGAAAGAAGCCAAGGGCAATGAGGAAGGCCAACAGGTGAGCCCATACGACACTGAGTGGCTGTGAGGGCTGTCACCTGAAGATTGCCGTGCTGACATTGGCAGGTTGATCCATACCTCTGGCCTGTTTCTATCTTTTAAAAAATATTTATTCGTCTATTCCATTTTTGTTGCCCTTGTTGTTTTATTGTTGTAGTTATTATTGATGTTGTTGTTATTGGATAGGACAAAGAGAAATGGAGAGAGGAGGAGAAGACAGAGAGGGGAAGAGAAAGATAGACACCTACAGACCTGCTTCACCGCTTGTGAAGTGACTCCCCTGCAGGTGGGGAGCCAGGGGCTCGAACTGGGATCCTTACGCTGATCCTTATGCTTTGCACCACGTGTGCTTAACCCGCTGCGCTACCACCCAACTGCCGCCTGTTTCTATCATTCCCTAGTGGGGTAAGGGTCTGGACAGGTGAGGTTCTTGGACACACTGGTGAGGTCATCTGCCCACAGAGGTCAGGATGGCATCATAGTAGCACCTGCAACTTGGTGGCTGAAAGGCATAAGATATAAAGCAAATTGTTTAGTAAATAGGAACCCAAAGGTAGGAATAGAGCAGATGATAGATCTATCATGTGGATAGAAGCTAGGAAGTCTAATTTAGATATATTCCAAAGGGCCTATTAGTAATTCTTGCCTGAGCCCAACAGCTAACATACAAGTGGACTAAAAGTATTATCTGGGAAGGTGGTGTCAGAGTTGAGAATAGGCCTAGAAACCTGGGTTAGGGCAGAGAGTAGCTCCCACATATGAGGAAAGGATATAAATACCACTAGCTGTTAGCCCCATTGATCTTACGTAGGGCCCATATATATTCATATTTAGCACAGGAGCGTGTGTAACCTGAGATAGAGCTGAGTCCCTATCAGTCTAAGCTTGTAGTCCAGCAGAGAAGCAATTACAGAATCCAGACCTTCCACTTTCTGCACCCCATAAAGAATTATAGTCCATACTCCAAGAGAGGAATAAAGAATAGGAAGACTCCATTGCAGGGGATAGGACACAGAACTCTGGTGGTGGGAACTGTGTGGAACTGTACCCCTGTTGTCTTACAGTCTTGTTAATTATTATTAAATCATGAATTTAAACCAAAAAAAGATTATCATGTGATATGAGTACAGAAGTCTAACTCAACAAAAGCCAACAAGTGGTCCTAATTCTAGAGAAGCAGGTAAGGCGCTCCAAGTGGGGCAGAGTATTAGGAAAGTGAAGAAGGAAGGCCTGGGGTGGACTGACTGTAGCCACCACTGTCTGAGCCCCCACCCCCTAAGCAGTCTCTCCTTCAGGCTTCAGCCCTAGCTCAGTCTGGATCCTTAGATGAAAGGCCTTTCCCCTTTCCCCTTGGAAGGGAGTGACAAGAAGGAGAGGTGGAGAGAGAGGAAGGGGATCTGGAAGAAGAGCTATAAGGAGGGAGAGAGAGGCCTCTTTGTTCCTATCTGAGGTGTCTTCAGAGCTCTGGTGAGGGGAGTCTGGTTCTAGGTCTTACAGGTAAGTTTGAGATAAGAAGTGACAGAGTCTTCATAGAAACTCTTAGAAGTTATGGCTGCAGCTCTCCTCTCCACTCTGTCATGTCTACTTTCAGAAGACTAGAGGGAGCCAGTAGTGGAGCCTCAGTTACTACAGGAGACCACTGCTCCCTCTATTGAGTCATCTTGGACAGAGCTAGGTGAAGAGACAGAATGGGAAACGCTCTTGTTTCAAGCCGGAGCATACTTCTTCCCAACCACCTACTAGTATAGTCACTTCATTCAAATGAGACTGAGTTATAAAGCTACAAAAAAGAGCCCATTCTGAAAGCCCCATGGATGCCATCACCTGCCAAGACAACAGTCCCTGCACCTGGTGGCAATTCTCAGCATGTATGGTTGCAACTGCCAGACCATAGAGTCCAGAAAGAAATGCCATTTCCCAGGCTGGGAGTATGGATGGACCTGTCAACACCCATGTTCAGCAGGGAAGCAATGACAGAAGTCAGACCTTCTACCTTCTGCATCCCATAATGACCTTGGGTCTATACTTCCAGAGCATTAAAGAATAGGAAAGCTATCAAGGGAGGGGATGGGATAAGGAGATCTGGTGGCAGGTGGTGGGAATTGTGTGGAGTTGTATCCCTCTTATCCTATAGTTTAGTCAAATATATATATCAAAGCTTTCTTCAGTAGAGTGGGGGTCAAGTTGAACCTCAGTCCCACACATGAAAAAGCAGCACACTAGCCAAGTGAAGTATTTCTCCAGTCTCTTTAGAATGTGTTAATCTTGAGTCCCTATTATAGGTGGAGATCTGTTTAATAAGGTAGTTTTCAAATTGTACATACTAATTCAGACCATGTATTAATGTATGATTTATACATTGATTTTTTTTCTTTTTATGTAGTGTTTTTTCTTTAAGAGAAACAAATATGGAAAATCTTCATGGTAATATAGAAAAGTGGTTTTGGATCAACCTGTCGACACCCATGTTCAGTGGAGAAGCAATTACAGAAGCCAGATCTTCCACCTTCTGCATCCCACAATGACCTTGGGTTCATACTCCCAGAGGGATAAAGAATAGGAAAGCTATCAGGGGAGAGGATGGGATCTGGAGTTCTGGTGATGGGACTTGTGTGGAGTTGTACCCCTCTGATCCTATGGCCTTGTCAGTGTTTCCATTTTATAAATAAAAATTTTTTAAAAAGAAAAAAAAAGTCATTTCCCAGGCCATCCATTTTGCAGATGGCAAGACTGAGTCCTTCCAGATTGGCAAAGGCATGGTCGGATGAGGCAGAACCCAGGTCACACCCAAGCTGACATCACTGAATAGAGCTCTCTCTTCTTACAGACTTTGCTATGTGGTCCCCATAGTTAAGAAACAGACATCTGGAGAGTCCATCCCTCCACCGGACACACACACCTTCTTATATATAATTCAGAAAGGAAAATTAAAAATTGGGTATCTATATATTTTTGATGGGACTGAGAAACCGAGGCTTTCATTGGGTAACTTGAGCATTTCTATCTACATCCTCACAGAAAAAAATTTAACAATAAGCAGTAGGCACTCTGCTATCCTTCACCACTCAGCCTGGCTGGCGGTAGGGGAGGCCCCTCCCCCACCCCAGTCCTCCTCCCACGCAGCCCGGAGGCACGTCTTGTTTTCAGTCTGGAAGTCTGCTGTCTTACCATGATGCACAACCCCCTGCGTGTCTCTGACACATTTCTCCAGCCCTGAGCAGGGGTGCTAACTCATGCTTGCTCACATCTCTCCTCCTCGAAGCTCATCCCACACGCAGCCCTGCTCCCTCAGCACCCTGAAAACTAGTGATGGAGTGACTGCAGGAAGGTGTCAGGATGCCAGAACCACAGCTGCCTCCCCCCTTGTTTTGCAAAGACATCTCTGTAATCATCTAAGGCGATTTATTCACTTCAGAGAGAGGAAGGGAGGCCTCAGCTAAGAAAGGGTTTTCCTCGTGTTTATAGCTGAGTGTAAGGTAAAACAGCATCGAGAGATGAAGGGTCTGGCAGTGGAGTGCCCAGCTGAGCTCACATTTGACCTCGTGCAAGGTGCAAGGAAGGACCCAGGTTTAAGCTCCTGGCCCAGCTGCAGAGAGGAAACTTAATGAAGGGTGAAGTAATGCTGCAGGTGGCTCTCTTTCTCCCTCTATTTCCCCATCCCTCTCAATTTCTCAGTGCCCTAACAAATAAAAAGGGGAGAGGAGAAGGGGCAGTGTGGTGGCGCACCAAGTTAAGCGCACATAGTATGAAGGACAAGACCCACTCAAGCCCTGCTCGCCACTGGCTGGGGGTGGAGGGATGCCTCACAAGCAGTGAAGCAGGTCTGCAGGTGTTGATCTTTCTCCCTCTCTATCTCCCCCTGCTCTCTCAATTTCTCTCTGTCCTATCCAACAAAGTGGAAAAAATGGCATCCAGAAGCAGTGGATTCCTAGTGCTGGCACTGAGCTCTAGCATTAACCCTGGAGGAAAGAAAGGAAAAAAAAAAAGATAGGGAGGGGGAAGGAAAAATTTTGCCACCAGGGGCAGTGGATTTGTCATACAGGCACCAAGCTCCAGGATAATCCTGGATTCAGCAGAGGTCCTGCCTTGATCTGGGTGGCCCAGGTGGTTTTGCTGTAAGGTGGAGCATCCTCAGGGCTGAGCCAGCATGTGCAGCGGTCGAGTTGCTTCCCAAGCTGCAAAGTGTGGGTTCCCATCATCATGGGTACAGCTGCCTAAAGAGCCCTGAGAACCACCCACAGTCAGGCTTGATAAACAAGGATTTTATAAAAACCACAAAAGGATCCAATTCACTCATTGGCTTATTCATTCAATAAACATCTAGTAAATTGTTATAATAAGTTATATTCCAGTAGCTAGCAAGACCCTGATGTCTTGAAACTTACACACTCAGAGAATAACAGTGGGGCTGAGCTTCCATGGTGGGAAGAACTATGTACTGATCCTTGTGGAGTTTACAGCAGCATAATTCTATCCCACAGCCTGGAGGTGGTGCAGCAATTAACTTCCTGTTTCTTTTCCTCACTTGGTTATTGGTGAAGCCTGAAGTTCAACTCAACTAATGGAATCCTCCTTCCCTTACTCCCTCCCACCACCCTTCTTCCCTCCCTATCTTCCTTCAGGGCTTAATATGCACCATATGCTAAAGAACACATTGGAAATGAAAAAGGAGGTTCTAGGAAGGAAGCAGACTGGAAAACAGATCACTATAATGAACTGTGGTAATGCTGGAGCTTAGAAGAGGGGCACCTCAACTCTTGAAGGAGCACCTGGGCAGGGGAGGAATCTTCTGGGGCATCTTCTTTAGGTAAGGGATGCTGGAGTGCCTTCTTTCACCTTGCTGAGCACCTACCACAGGGCTAGGTGTGTTGTGGTAGGGACATGACAGTACACTGCATGCCACCTGACGCTCTGGCATAAACATCTTGGCTTAGGGGACCTGTCTTGATCTCCTAGCCCCAGATCAGTTATTTCTGCAGCTCCTGGTTTCTCTCTTCCTCTGCCGTTGCCTCTTTCACCCATCTGCTCTGGGCTAGACTGTATCATCCCCTTTGTAAGGTCTCCTTGCTTAGTCATGAGGGAAGATATTTTTTTCTGCCCTTACATGCTACTCAGAATTCTAGTCTTTACCTGCTATATTTCTCCTGTCCGCTGCCTCCTAGAACACAGAGCTAAGGAGGGTTCTGGACCCACTTTTCGCATGCCCAGCAGAGGGCTTGTCCCCATGGCTCCACGGGGGTCACTCTGTCCTTCTTGGGACCACCTCTGGGGCCTGTCATATCACAAAGGCAGGTGAGGACAGGGGTTGCGCAAGAAAAGTCACATCTGAGTGCAAACTAAAGGAAGTGCTTCCTCTCTGTACAAAGTCATGCCTGCTACACTCCTTCTCTGAATCACTCACCCCCCCCACCATTAAAGTGCCTCAAACTTTGAAACATGTAGGCTCTACATTACACTGGCATCATTCAGAGGTAAGATCAATTGATCCTATTAACCAAGTACACTTTAGATATAAGATGGAGTAAATAGTCTAAGCAAAATGGCCATTGGTCTGAGGAAAGGGATTCGGAATTTTAAAAATAAAGATACATCTGGGGTCAGCAGTTGGTTCACCCAGTGAAGCACACATGTTGCCAAACACCAAGACCTGGATTTAAGCCTCAGGTTACCATATGAGAATGATGAAGTGGTGCTATGATGTCTTTCTTCCTCTCTTTATCTCTCTTCCCCTCTCTACCTCTCTGCCTTTTGCTTTCTTTTAAAATTGTTTATTATATTTATTTATTTATTGGATAGGGGCAGTCAGAAATTGAGAAAGAAAAAGTATAGAGAGAGGAACACAGACAGAGAGACACCTACAGCACTGTTTCATCACTCACAAAGCTCTCCCCCTGTAGCTGGGGACCCTGTAGCAGGGGCTTGAACCTGTTGTAAATTGTGTCGCTCAACCAGGTATGCTACCACCCAGCCCCTCTCTCACTCTCTATCTAAAGGAAAGTAAAAGAAGAAGGAGGAGGAGGAGGAGAGAGAGAAAGAGAAGGGGAAGGGGGAGGAGAAAGAGAAGATGAATACAAAGAAGAGGAAGAGGAGGAAGGATGCTAGGACTAGTGCAGTACTTAGGCACCGAGCCTCAGCAATCACCTTAGTGGCAAAGAGAGCAATCAAAAAAGGTTCATTATTCTATTTGAAATTTTAATGGAGAAGAGAAATGACCAATTTCTCACTTATAAGTGCCTCTGTTGTTCAAATAGAGCAACAGAGTTAAAATTGAAGCCAGGGTTTTATACCCCCAGAGGCACACTCACTACTCTGGAAATTGCCATGTGACCCTGAACAAGTCACTTCTCTCTGTTCATGTCCTGCAATCCATGTTACTGGAATTGTGAGAATGGCAACTTAAATTAGGAGACATGGTTTTGGCATGGGGACATTTGATCCCTTGCTTGCTTATCTCTGTCTGCAGCCCTCTCTTACCCACCGAGCACTGGGGATGAAGTTGAAGGCAGAACATGATGGCTCAGGCTTGCTGCCTCATCTTTCAGGGAGACCCACTTTCTAAGAACTGAGAACTGGTCTTTCCTGGAGGGGCCCCCAAAATGAGGGATTTTTGACACTTCAAGGATCTCTCCACATTCAAGACTAAATGCAGTTTTTGAGGGGCTCACATTTGTTCCTGAATTTTGGATGAAAGGGGCAATAGATAAGTTTTCCTGCAAACACCAGCCCCGGCTTCTGTAGCTTCCTCCCTCCATCCGGAGACTACTTTGAATTATACATGAGGTGCTTGTAGGAGCTGTGATGATTTTTCAAATAATTCTCTAATTGATGAAAGAGGCTTTGATAAATTGCCATAGAACCAGGAGCATCTGATCACAAGGATCCGTCTTGTTCCTCCTTGACAGATGTTTATTTGACTTAAAGGAGAAGCAGAGTCCAAAGGAACTGTGTCTCCCTCCCTCTTGGAAAGACTATTGTCTTAAGGGAAAGCAAAATAAAAGCAGAGAGTCTACAGCTTTTGTTCTTAATCTGAAGAGGGAGTTTTTCTCCGAGGTCTGAACACTTGTGCCTGCTATGCTCAGATAAAAGTACTCAGGGACAGGGATTTGAAGTACAGGGTCCATATCCACTCTAAGTCCTTGATTTTCCATACTGTCCTCCTCATGACAGATTAAGGAAGACAGGATATTTCAAACAAAACAATAAAACAAAGCTGCATGGGTACCAGCCGGCCAGAGCATCACAATGGTATTAGAGATAGGCTCAAACAATGACTGCTGGGCCAGGTATTAATTTTTGCTTCTGGACTGTGGTGAGGTTCAAGGGCTCCAGGGGAGGAAACCCAAAGTGATAGGGTGTAGAGGGGAGGACAAGAACTCAGTGGGCCCTGAACAACAACTTTGGCTGGTGGTATAGAAATACTTCGTTGTGGGAACTAGGTGGTGCATAAGGACCCAGGTTCAAGCCTGTGGTCCCCATCTGCAGGGGTGGAAGCTTCAAGAGTGGTGAAACTGCTACAGTGCTCTCCCTTTCCCTCCTTCTTCCCCTCCCTCCTTCCCTCCATTCTCAATTTCTCCCTACATTAACAAATATATAAATATTTTAAAAAGAAATACTTTATTGTTTCCAAAACAGGTATGCTCAAATGAATCCTATTTTTGATGGACACCTCCCCAATTCCCCTTGCCTAGAAAAGAACATATGGGACCAGGCAGTGGTGTACCTGGCAGAGCATACACATTGCCATGCACGTGGACCTGGGTTCAATCCCCTAGTCCCCACCTGCGGAGGTGGGAGGTGCTTCATGAGAGGCAAAACGGTGCTGCAGGCATCTTTCTCTCTCCCTGTCTCTTCCCCACCCCCTCTCATAGCTCTCTGTCCAATGAAATAAATAGGTACATATTTAAAAAAGTAAAGCTATATAAAAGAAGATATCCGACTATCAACATCCTCATCTTGCATGTACCATACCTTGTCCATGAAGCCTGGCTTGACCCCACTTTAACTCTTATCACTGCTGTTGGCACTTAATCACCCTTTCTTTCATATTATCAGAGCACTGTCACTGGCTTAGAATATAATGTATAACATTGTGAGTTTGTTCATCTGTGTTAGATATTTAGCTGTGACTGACATTAGCCTAGTAAATGAGATTTATTTGGCTCTTGTTCACACCTACTATTTTAGGATCATCAGGCCACCTCACCTCTCCTATCCCACCACAAATACAAATACACTTCTATTATTTCTGGGGCTTTACAGTTAATGTGAGTTCAACAACAGCCCTTATTGGAGGGCAGTCTCCTTCCCTCTGCTACCTGTTGCCAAACTTAGGGGCTCTTGTCTTCTCTCCATCTCTTTAGGTGAGTGTAAGAGAAGGAATCTGATAATACAGTGCCTTAATCCATTTGGGTTGCTTTAGTTAAATCTGGGGGATTAAAACAGCAAACATTTTTAGGACAGTTCTGGAGGCTGGAAGTCTAAGGTTGATGCGCCAGCAGGTTCTGTGTATGGTGAGGGCCTGCTTCCTGATTCATAAATAGGGTAACTGTCTTCTCACTGGGTTGATGGAGGGGACAAGGGAGCTCTTTGCGATCTCTGTTTATAAGGATACCAGCTCCATTATCGAGGGCTTTGACTTCATGAATTTATCACCTCCCAAATGCCCCATGTCATAATAGTATCATACTGGGGAAACAATTATTCAAACTATAGTATAGGAACTTATCTGTAACTTCCCTTTTCTTTTGGCTGCTTTGAAATATTGCCAACAGAGAGCATATCTTCTCTTCTAAGTCACATATTTCAGAGTTTACAGAAGAGATCCTATGTTTTTCTTTCAAAACAGTTTGACCATATGGGTATGTACAATTCTAGGTGTGTTAGCAAGTCTTCTGTCTATATCTAAGCAATGTTCTTCTAGATGGTTTACGTAGGAAGAAAGACTACTGTTTGATTCCTTCCTGGACAGGAAGAGGTAGGAGAAGGTTGTTTTTAATTTTCTTCAAAGCTCCAAGGTTACAAGAAGGGAATACTACATGATTCTATGCACATAAATTTGACAACTAAAGTAAAATGCACCAACTAGTTGAAAGCAATATATCAGTAAAAAATTCACTTAGGAAGAAATAGATAACCTGCATAGTGCTTTATCTATTAAAAAAAAAAAAAAGAGTTGTAGCTTAAAAATCTCTACCAAAGGAAATTCAAGGACAAGATGTATTCATTCTGCCAAACATTTAGAGAAAAACACCACCAATTTTATATAACCATTTCCAAACTCTACAAGAATGAATACTTTAGGACTGATTTGTAAGGCCACCATTACTCTTAAAAGTTAACTATGAAACAGGATAAGAAAACTACAGATCTCCTGTGGTCTGGGAGGTGGTGCAGTGGATAAAGCATTGGATTCTCAACCACGAGGTTTTGAGTTCAGTCCCCGGTAGCACATGTACCAGAGTGATGTCTGGTTCTTTCTCTCTCTCCTCCTATCTTTCCTCATAAATAAATAAATAAATTCTTCAAAAAGAAAAGAAAACTACAGATCTCTATCCCTCATGAACATGCAGATATTTTTGGCCACATATTAGCAAGCCAGATCAGCAATATATAAAAGGAATCACACTACAAAACAATGTGAGCTTTGTCAGGAATGCAAGGCTGAGTCAAAATTTGAAAACTAACTACTTTCTGAAATACTAGCCTATTACTAAATTTAAAAAGATAATAGCCACAACTCATAACAATTGAAAAAAACTTAATAAAATTCAATATCCATTTGTAATAAAAAATTTTAATAAAAAAATTAACATGATCACAACTAACATCAAACTTAACAGTAAAGGAAAGAATACTCTCCATTTAAGAAAGAGAACAAGGCATAATTGTCTACTCTAAGCACTGCTTTTTGACATCACACTATAATCCTAGAGCATTAAGGCAAGAAATCGAAGTGAAAGGTACACAGGTTTAAAGAATTAAACAAAAATATCCCTATTTGCAGACAATATGATCACAGAAAGTCCCAAAGAACCTACAGAAAAACCTCCTGGCTATTCAGCTGAGCAAGGTTGTAGGTTATAAATACTACATGAAAAAAAATCAATCATATTTTTATATGCTGGCAATAAAAATTGAAAACTAAATTTTTAAAAAACAATACCACTTTGCAAAAGTTCCCCCAAATTAAATAATTAACTATAAATCTAAGAAAACGTGTGCAGAACTTGAATAATGAAAACTACAAAACACTGATGAAAGCAATACATCTATATAAAAGGAGAGATAAATTGTGTTCTGGGATTGGAAGACTCAATATAGTTATGATGCCAATTTTCCCCAAATTGTTTTATATATTTAATGCACCTCAGTGAAAAAATCCCAGAAGAATTTTTGTAGATATAGAAAAACTGATTTTAAATTTTACAGGAAAAGAAAACTGTACTACAATAGCCACAAGAGTTTTAAAATTGAAAAAGGAGGGAGTCGGGTGTTGGCGCAGCGGGTTAAGCGCACATAGCGCAAAGCGCAAGGACCTGTGGAAGGATCCCGGTTCAAGCCCCCAGCTTCCCACCTGCAGGGGAATTACTTCACAGGCGGTGGGTGAAGCAGGTCTGCAGGTGTTTATCTTTCTCTCCCCCTCTCTGGCTTCCGCTCCTCTCTCCATTTCTCTCTGTCCTATCCAACAACGACATCAGTAACAATAATAATAAGAACTACAACAAGGGCAACAAAAGGAAATAAAAAAGAAAGAAAACAAAATAAAATTGAAAAAGGAATAAACATGGAACACTGGCACTACTCCATTTTTAAGACTTATTACAAAGCTCCAAAAATCAAGACCTTGGAATTTTGGTAGAAAGATAGAGCCATAGATTAATGGAACAGAATAATCCAGAAATAGAAATAAAAACCATCAACTGTTCTTTCTTCATAATTAGTGGAAATAGCATTATCTTTTCAACAAATGGCTTTGCAACAACTAGACAACTATTGCATAACAAATTCACACATTCTTTTTTTAAAATTTTGTTATTAATAGTTCGTTACAAGATTTAAAGATTACAATGTATAATTCTATATCACACCCACCACCAAAGTTCTCCTATACAAAATAATGGATCACAGGGAGCCAGGTGACGGTGTACTGTGTTAAGCACACATAGTAGTAAGCACAAGGATCCATGAGAGGATCCAGGTTTGAGTCTCCGGCTCCTCACCTGCAGATGGAACACTTCACAAGCAGCAAAGCAGGTCTGCAGGTGTCTATCTTTCTCTTTCCCTCTCTATCTCCCTTTCTTCTCTCAGAGTTTCTCTGTCCTATCCAATAAAATGAAAAAAAAAATGGCCGCTAGGAGCAGTGCATTTGTAGTGCCAGCATCAAGCCCTCACAATAACCCTGAAGGCAAAAAATAATAATGACAATAATAATTATGGATCATACATCTGAATACAAGAAAACTTTCAGACTAAAACAAGAAAACATGAGAGAGAATATTCACATGACCTTACGTAAAAAGTTCTCAGGACACCAAAAGTATAATTCATAAAAAAAAAAAAAATTGTTGCTACCCTTCACCAAAATTAAATTCTTTCCTCTGTGAAACACACTGTTAGAAAAGCAAAAAGACATATTAAAGAGTGGGGTAAAATATCTGTACATTACTGTTAGAAGCAGTAGGTTTAAGGAATGTTAGAAGTAGTTTTAAAAGTTCTCTTTCATGTAGTTATTTGTTAAGTGCTTTTGGTATAAGTTGTTTGTGGTGTGAGATGGAAAATTCTTTGCTCTTTCCCTTTGAAAAACAGGACCTAATCAGTAAAGGCCATCAGTTGTTTTGCAGGTTGCTTGAAGGACCCTGCATAGGGCAAGCCGTATCAGGGCCTTTGCACAGGGTTTGAGGAATGCTGTTTACCGGGTGGATGGTCATAGGGGATGTGGTGACCCTACCTGGCTAGATTCTATTGGTTGTGTGACTTTGCAATGTTTAAAATTAGCCCACGCTTTGCTTTGAATGGACCCCGCTTTCTGCTAAGTTTGAAATGATTGGATTCCGCGTTTTCTATAGCATGTTATTGGATGTAAAATGATAAGGTGATGTGTTCCACCTCCCTGAGTGTGTTCTGGATTTCTATAAATTGTGTGGTTTGAGCCCTGTTCAGGGTTGAGCTTGGTAGACTAACATCAGTCACCACTTGGCCCAGATTGCAATTCATGAATAAACATCTTTGCTTCCTTGCAGTGGATGGTGGTTAATTCTTGCTCTGTAACAATTACACATTTGACAGAGGACATAGCCACAACGTACAAACAGCTTACAAAGCTCAACAGAAGGATCAGCCCCATACAAAAACTGGGCAGGCAATTTGAACAGATAGTTCTCCAAGGAAGATACACTGATGGCAAATAAGTTCATGAAATTCAAAATAAAAGATATTACATGCTATTAGGACCTGTTGGAATAAAAAAAAGGCCACAAATGTGGTATGTGGAAAAACTGGAACCTTTAAAGTTGCTGCAGAGAGCGTGGAAAGGAAAGTCACTCAGGAAGATGCTCTAGCAAAGTTAGCTTTTCAGATATGATCTAACTCAGCAGTGCAATGCCTGATTATTTACTCAAGAGAAATAAAAACTTGTGTTTATGTAATAGTGGTTCCACTGGTACCAATATATACATGGATAAGACAAGCTACAGGGATGGAGAATGGACAGGTTGTTGTGTGCAATGGGGAAGGAGCAGGGAAGCTTGGTGTTTGCAAGAGTTTTGGGACTGTTCTGTATGTTAATGGCGGTGGTGGTTACATATACTGAGACTTATAATATTGTGCACACACACGCAAGTGCACATAAGTTTACATCATACACAAACAGTGCTCTTCTTTACCAGAAATAACCACATAAATCTAGGGATCATTTTCTAGACAGTCATAGAATCAAAGAACTAGATGGGAATTGCAGACTTTTCTTTTTATTATAATTATGATTTTTTTTTTTAACCAGAGCACTGTTCAGCTCTGGTTTATGGTAGTGCTGGGGATTGAACCTGGGATTGTTGGTGCCTCAGGCATGAAAGGCTTTTTTTTATAACCATTATTCTATCTCCCCAGCCCTCAAACTTTTCTAAGTTCAAATTCATGATTTTTCTATGTTAGGAAACTTCATTCAAGAAGTGTGAAGTCTTTACTTTAAACTATCACATCATGTCAGGGTGGTGTCAGTCTGGATGTTGGACTAGGGGATGAGACCCATGGAGATTGTAGATTGTTGGGACTCTGGGAACATGGCTTCTGGGGATATAATTTTGGGAGCTCTGATTATACTGTGGTTGGGGTGTCGCTTAAGCAACAAAGAAGCTCTTGATAGTATACAGCACCTATCATTTCCACTCTAGGCAGCTCACTGTTTAGAATTGTTAAGGTGCCATAGGATAGAAAAGGATAATTTACAGTAACATCCTGGTCAGATTCCTAAGAGTGATTTAGAGTTGAATGAGTTGAAGAATGAGTTGAAGTTGGGTCCAGAGGTGTATCAGGTATTGTTGTTAAAATTCGGACGGCTCCTGCTGGCTGGGTTAGCTTCACGGGCGGGTAACAGAGACACAGAGACAACGGCTGGGCAGGGAAGCTGTATTTCTTTATTTAGGAACAACGATTCATAAACTAAACCAAACTAATCACCAAACAGAACTCTGCTGTCTCTTTGCGGCGGCACAAGCACTCTCTCTTACTCTGGAACTCAGGAACTCTCTCTTACTCTCTAACTCTGGAACCCTCGCGGGGTTCCTCGGGGCGGGGCCAAGCAGGTCCGTGAAACTAACAGGACTGATCCAATTCTCTTGGTGGGGGAGAACTAGAACCCAATGTAAAGCATACAACAAGGTATTTCCTTTCTCTTCTTTTCTTTCTTTTTCTCCTTTTAAATTTGTTTTTAAATCTTTATTTATTTATTGTATAGAGACAGCCAGAAATCAAAAAGGAAGGGGGAGATAGGGAGAGAGGCAGAGAGACACCTGCAACACTGCTTCACCACTCACAAAGCTTTCTCCCTGTCGGTGGGGACTGGGTACTTGAACCCCCAGTCCTTATGCATTGTAACATATGTGCTCAACCAGGTGAACCAGCGCCTGGCCCCTATCAGGTGTTTCTTAAGTTGGACCCCACTTCCCTACTGTGGGAAGCAAAAGGCACCACAGATTTTCAATCAAAGGGATGACTAGAGTATAGAGGACATGAGGACCAGCCTCATTCCCCTCCCAAGGACCCAGTCTCACTGTAGAAGTAGAAGAACCAGAAGATAAATGTTGCTTAGGACGGAGGGATAAATCCAGACTGTCCTAGGCTCCAGTTCCTATCTACCCTTTGCCAATGGCATGGCCTTAAGGAAACCAAGTCACATTTATGGACTTCAGTTTCCCTCATTGCAAGACTATATGCAAACACCTAGTGCTTTTGTCAAGGGCTGTAGGAAGGGTTGTAAAGCTAATGAAACAAGATGGTAGCTAGTATCAGGGAAGTAGGAGAGAAAGCCAAGGAATAGTGTCCCAGTATAGCAGTGTGAGGAGATGCAGAAAGGACTGATGCAGGGAGGGTGGGTAGAAAGGCAGACAATGTCCAACCTGAGGCCAAGGAATGTGTGGTCAACACCTGCCCTCCCCTGTGGGCATCATCACACAGGGCAGGGAGAAAGAATGGATGTGGACCTGGATGACTGTGGGTTACATTGCCTTTCACAGTCCCTGCCACAATCTGCTCCTATACCTCACACTTAGAAATCATTCTAGTCTCATCTCTTCCTCAGACACAGCTCTAGGCATCCTATAACCTCCCAGCAGGTAACACCTGACTTTAGAAGAACAGGTTAAATATAATATGACTACTCTTTCTCATTACTCTTCCCATTGATGCCACTGTCCACTTTGTCCATATTTCCCCCATCCCAGTGCAATCAACCACCAGTTTATGCTGATTTGACCTATCTCTTGGTTTAAATGCTTGACTGACTTCTTCTACAAGAGCTAGAGAGACCAGTGTGATGTTGGGGATCAAGCCTGAGGCCTTATGCACTTACATCCTGCTCTCTATTCTCTAAGGAAATTCCAGGTCACTGATTCGAACTCTTACACATCCCTTAGCCACTCTGTACTTAGCACTGATGATGCAAATTCCCTTAAATAGACCTGGTCCTGACTCACCTGCTTGTTCCTATCACCTCACCTCTTTCAGTGTCTCACATTAACCTGTATTTTCTTTTCTAGCATCTTTGTAATTTCACATTCATTTCCTGGAACATGACAAGAACATCATAGAGATATAATCAAACTAATGATCTTCTACCCCAAGAAGATGGCTTCTGCTGTGTTCTAGTGCAAATACCAGCTACCGTTAGCATTTCTTTCCTTTATTCATATTTATTTATTTATTTATTTATTTATTTATTTATTTATTTTAGTTACCAGTGCTTCATTACTTTGGGCTGCCTTTTTTTCACATAGAAATAGAGAGACATGCAGCTATCAAAAACAATGAGCCCACCTTCTCTGACCCATCTTGGACAGAGCTAGAAGGAATTATGTTAAGTGAGCTAAGTCAGAAAGATAAAGATGAGTATGGGATGATCCACTCATCAACAGAAGATGAGTAAGAAGATCTGAAAGGGAAACTAAAAGCAGGACCTGACCAAATTGTAAGTAGGGCACCAAAGTAAAAACCCTGTGGTGAGGGGTAGACATGCAGCTTTCTGGGCCAGTGGGGGGTGGGAGTGGGCGGGAGGGATGGGTCACAGTCCTTTGGTGGTGGGAATGGTGTTTATGTACACACCTAGCAAAATATAGACATATAAATCAGTAGTTAATTAATATGAGGGGGAAAATCAATTGTATGTCTCAAAGTTTCTCAAATCTTTTTAATATATAGGCTATGTATTTGATATGCGGACTCTCTCAAAAGCCTAGACCAAGTAGATTAGAAGCATCCAATAGCACAGCTATATACAAGATACTGGATACTGTACAGCAAACCCTAACAAAAGGACTTTTTAAAGTTAACCCAATTACCAAATAATGTGATGATAACATTAACTATCGATTGTCTTTTTGAACCCTAAGACAGCAGGAACCTCACATCTCCACTATAGAGCCCCTACTTCCCCCAGTCCTGGAACCCTTGGATAGGACGCACTTTCCCGTATGCATCTCCCAATCCAAACCAAATAATATTGCATCTGCCGATCACAACCTAACCAACGCAACGATTGCCACCTCAACATGCTTCACTTCAGACTGTGTCCAGAGACTTCACGTGTGGAATGACAACCCTTCAGCTTCATTACTCAGGTGAGACCTTTCCTTTTATAGTACACTCTAATTTCATCTCAGGTAGTTCACTTTCTAACAAAGTCCCATAACCTAGATATACACCAGTTTCTGTGAGAGAGAGCTTATGTGCACACGTATCCATAAACTACTGCAAAATATATACCTGAAAGCAGAAGTACACTAGAGTTTGCAGTGAGTATCCCCCTAACACTTCCTCTCCAGTATTCCAAGCTTTGGGTCCATGATTGCTCAACAACTTGTTTGGCTTTGTATGTTAACTCTCTTTTCAACTACCAGGTTCCAGATGCTAGCATGATGCCGACCAGACTTCCCTGGACAGACAACCCCACCAATGTGTTCTGGAGCTCTGCTTCCCCAGAGACCCACCCTACTAGGGAAAGAGAGAGGTAGACTGGGAGTATGGACTGACCAGTCAACGCCCATGTTCAGTGGGGAAGCAATTACAGAAGCCAGACCTTCTACCTTCTGCAACCCTCAATGACCCTGGGTCCATGCTCCCAGAGGGATAGAGAATGGGAAAGCTATCATGGGAGGGGGTGGGTTATGGAGATTGGGTGGTGGGAATTGTGTGGAGTTGTACCCCTCCTACCTTATGTTTTTGTTCATTAATCCTTTCTTAAATAAAAAATAAAAATAGAGAGACAGAGAAATAGGGAGAAAAACACCATGACAGTGCAGTCTCCTCTACTGCTCAAACCTGATGGCAAGCAGGTTTACTATATAGCTGAGCTATTCTGCCAATTCAGTTTTGTTTTTTGACCTTTAAAACGTTTATATTATTGACAGTGAGGACACACACACACACACACACACACACACTGCTAGAACACCACATCAGCTCAGGCATAATTTGGTGCTGAGGACTGAACCTGTGATGTTGCAACCATTTTCAAGATCTCACATTTACACCTGATCTCACATTTACACTTAGTCTCATGCACACTCACACCACTTAGAAATGGCCACTGCTCACTGTGCTTTTTGACTGGTTGCTGCTTTTCAACAGGCTCACTTGATGGAACAGGAATTGTCTACTGAGTTTCCTACCACAATGGGAAGGAGCTCATGGGAAATGTGGCTGAGAACTTTGTTAGGTAGGTATTTAAGTGCATTATCCTAGGACTTGTGGGATCTCTGGTGGTGTTTGCCAGGACAGTAACATGCCATGAGGGTTTCCAAAACGCTTAGGTTTCTCCAGGAAGCTTAGTTCCCAATGCTCAACCCTCCTACAGTGGATGAGTCCCCGCATGCCTGGGTGTCTGAAGAATGAATGCCAGTGGAAGGGAGGCAGGTTCTGAGAAAGGCCCATCATATAGGTGGCCAAGTTGGGGTCAAGCACACAAAATTTAAAGTCAGAGTCTTCTTTTAATTAACAGTTAACTCACCTCCCCTAGGACTGGACTATTTAGCACTGGGAGGACAGAGTTGAAAAGCTCAGGGCGTTTCCACTTTCCACAGGGAAGGAGAGTGCTCATGACCAAGATGGAGGCAATACATTAGCCAGGAGTGGGACAGAGGATACAGAATCCCTTTCACTCTTCTGTGAATAGGATTCTTCAAGAGCGCTGCCAAGGTGGGGGCACAGGCATTCTTCTCCCTTCAGTTCCCTTCACCCCATGAGTGCATCTCAGAGAGGACTCAGCTTCTAGCTCTTAGAGTAACCTTGGCTGTGAGGTTCAACACTTAGTTCTCTCTTCTCCAAAAGAAGAAGTTAGGACTTGACAAATGGCACTTTGTGACGTCCAGAGCTACAGTTCTAGTGGGGAAGACTGACCTTGGGATCTTCCCCTCACTCTGTAGATGAGGGGGCAGAAGCCCAAATTATCTCTTTCTAGAGGTCACTAGAACAGGAAAGTGCCCACGAATATTGGTATCACACCCTGAATTAAAAATCCATCTGTTTTGGAAAAAGCAGCTTTTTCCAAAACAGAGACCCCATATCTTCATCTGCAATATTCTTGCCTTTGGGTTCATGATTAGTCAAAAATTTGTTCTGTTTTATATCTTTTATTTATTTATTTATTTATTCCCTTTTGTTGTTTTTTATTGTTGTAGTTATTGTTGTTGTTATTGATGTCATAGCTGTTGGATAGGACAGAGAAAAATGGAGAGAGGAGGGGAAGACAGAGAGTGGGAGAGAAAGATAGACACCTGCAGACCTGCTTCACTACCTGTGAAGGGACTCCCCTGAAGGTGGGGAGCCAGGGACTCGAACCAGGATCCTCACGCTGGTCCTTGTGCTTTTCACCACGTGCTCTAAACCCGCTGCGCTACCGCCCAACTCCCTCTTCTTTATATCTTAACTCACTTTCAGCCACCAGGTTACAGATGATACCATGCTGCCTAACTGACTTTCCTGGACAGACGACCCCACCAATGTGTCCTGGAGCACTACCTCCCCAGGCCCCCACCCCACTAAGGAAAGAGAGAGACAGGCTGGGAGTATGGACCGACCTGTCAATGCCCATGTTCAACACAGAAGCAATTACAGAAGCCAGACCTTCCACCTTTTGTACCCCACAATGATCGTTGGTCCATACTCCCAGAGGAATAAAAAATAGGGAAGCTATCATGGGAGGGGATTGGATAGGGAGCTCTGGGGATGAGCACTGTGTAGAAGTGTCTTGTCAGTATTTCCATCTTATAAATAAAAATTTTTTTAAAAGCCATTTGTGTCCCTTCTAAGCATGACAACTCCAACAAATTGCTTTATCTTTCTCAGCCATCATTTAGGGAAAATAATACCTTTGTCATCAGGTTATTTGAGGATCAGTAAAGTAAAATAGCACACTTCCTATAATGTGTCAAGCCTCGCAGATGCTTCCCTTACTGGGAAGAAGGGGGTGCCCCTTCCATAAGGTTCTGCCTCTAGCTTCACACATCTAACAGCACTTTTGTAACAAGTGTGTGGAATCCTGGAGAAGAAACCACAGGGGCAGGTGCTGCCTACAGGTGGAATGGAGTATCATTTAGGATTAGGCTGTTAGTGAGGAAACACACTGGCTTTGAGCTCAGGCACTCTGGCCCTGCCCACAGCTCCATGGAACCCGAGGAGCCTCACTAATCTAAAGCATGAAACTTTTTTGGATCCCACATAGCTCCAGCTACAATGGGAAGAACAGACAGAGAACATGTGTCCAGTATTGGCCAACAAGCCTAGAAAAGGCTGTTCCACCCAGGAATTAATACCTAGAAAATTGGCTGGACCTCTTCCCAGGCAAGTGTGTGATTCTGCTTGCCTGACACAGTTGAATGGAAGGAGAAACTTTCAAATGTACAATCAGTCATGTAGAATGTACACATTACCATGAGCAAGGTCCTGGGTTCAAGTCTCCAGCCCCCATCTGCAAGGAGGCTTCACATGCAATGAAGCAGTCCTGCAGATCTCTCTCCTTCTCTGTATCTCTCTTTCTGTCTCTCTGTCTCTCTGTCTCTCTCTCTCTCTGTCTGTCTTCTATCACAAAATATCAAAACTATGGCTACTGGGAGTGGTGGAGGTCTGCAGGCATATATTCCCAGCTATAACCCTGGTGGACAAAAAAAAAAAAAGAAAGAAAGAAAGAAAGAAAGAAAGAAAAATGAAAGAAAGAAAGAAAGAAAGAAAGAAAGAAAGAAAGGAAAGGAAACCAAATTGTGAATTGGCAGTGACCCTTGGTTTGTTGACCACTGTTTCTCTCATTTGCCTAATTGGCACAGCCCACCCCCAGGTCAATCCCCTAGAGAGTTAGGCTGAGTCAGAAGAGAAGAATTTGACAGAACAAGGAGGCAGGTTAAGTCCTAAGGGCTGACCAGGGGACTGGACACTGAGTGAGGAGACATGTGCCAGAATGTCAGGCTGCCTCTCCTAGCCACACACCACCAAATAACATATTGATGCCCCAGAGGGGTCAGTGTCCTTATTTTTGAAAGAGTAAAAAGGGGGATGGTAATATCCTCTTAAGAGAGGTTTCCTGCAATAAATTCAGTCCAGCAAGTGAAAATGCTTTGCTCAGTGACTCAGTACAGAGGTTTGAAGTTTACCTGGAAAATAGGTTGAGGGAGGGAGTGTCAGGAGGCTGGCAGGTAGATACCCCAACACTATGACCTCCCCCACCCTCAATTACTGAGGGCAGCAGAGTCAAAGCACAATGTGGAGGCCAGTTAAGCCTTTGTATGTCTGCTCCAAGGAAATGTATCCTTTACCAAAATGACTGCTAGCAGTGTTATGCAAGGCAGTGGGGTGATGAGGGGTCGCTTTTGTGAAATCGAACCCTCTCACTGTCTCTCAGGCCAGGCAAGATTTAATGTGATCCTGTTTACTCCCCATCTGGAGCTGTAGTTTTCAAGATTTCTTTGAAAACACTTCCCAGATGGCCCTAGGCATCTCACTTCCTGTAAACTTGGAGCATAGCTCAGGTTCCCCTGGGGAGGCTAGTCTCCACTGTAGGGAGGCAACTTCATTGACTACACAAGCTTGGGGCATGCAGGACCCCTCTCCCTATCTTATCTGCCCCTCTTGGCCATGCCACTGATCTCTGGGGCTGGGGGGTTCCTGGTTGAGTGACAGTCACTGTATGTAGGGAAGGCTGGATGAGCACTGCTTTTCCCTACATGTTCACCCAAACTGTGAGGCTGACCTGCTCATCCTAGAGGCCAGCAGTCTGCACTCAGAGTCACTGCATTCCAGTGAACTCAGTCTTGGCCCCCAGAAAAACAACAACTCGGGGTGTGCCTCTCTCTCCCTCTTATGCTCTGCACACCCCTACTTCTCCCTCAGGAGAGCTCACCTTGAAGAAGAGAGATGTGTTAAATGTGGCAGGGTTTCTTAATTTACTTTTTAAAGATTTTATTTATTTACCAATGAGAAAGATAGGAAGAGAGAGAAAGAGAGAAATAACCATACATCATTCTGGTACATGTGCTTCCGGGGACTGAACTCAGGACCTCATGCTCGAGAGGCCAATGCTTTACCCACTGTGCCACCTCCTGGACTGACCATGAGTTTCTTAATTTTATAAAAATGAAAAACTGGATTATCCTCTGTCTTTACAAATGGACAATAGATGCACAGAGAAGATGAAAATGATTTTTTTGCCAGATGATCATAGAGCCAAGCATAGAGGGAAAAGAGGGCGGTGCACCCAGTTAAGCACACACATATCACCATGTGCAGGGACCCGGCTTGGGGCCCCTCTCCCCACCTGCAAGGGGTCTACTTCATGAGCAGTGAAGCAGGTCTGCAGGTGTTTATCTTTCTCTTCCTCTCTCTATCTCCTACCCTCTTTCAATTTCCCTCTATCATATTTAATAACAATTAGGAAAAAAAGGGAAGAAATGGCCACTGGGAGTAGGGATTTCACAGAGCTAGCACCAAGCCCCAGAAATAACCCTGGTGGCAAGAGAGAAAGAAAGGAAGAAAGAAAGAAAGAAAGGAAAAAAGAAAGAAGGGGAAAAGAAAAAAAATCAGAGAGATGATACAAAGACAACTGCATAGAAGTCCAATATCAAGGACCTATTTATTTCCCCACATGATTCAATCCAAGAGCTCAAAGGAGTAGTACAGTACCTGATTTTAGAAATGAAACTGAGATCCATCAATGAGAAGAGACTCACATGAGCCTGTCAAGAACAGATTGAAGTCAGAGCAAATGGGTGTTTTAGATCTTAATTTGTCATGTATTTGAAGTAGAATAGATGAAAGAGAGGTAGGTGGGCAGGCTGAAGACTTGGTGATTAGGGTTATGTGACCCTTTATGACTCCCCTCAATTGAAACTCATTCCAGAGCGCTGATGCTCATGCTTCCACACCCATGCAGAGGCCACACTGCCAGGACCCGGGACAGTGAGGTCATATATGGAGGCCATCGGTCGTGGCCTCTGCTCTAGCTCTGGCATCAGTGCTGCTGCACAGCCTGCATAACAGATGAGGAGTGCTCCAGCTACATCGGAAGTCCTGGTCTGAGCCTAGAGCTGCTTTGAGGAGAATGGACGTGGGTGCTGGCTGGAAAAAAATTCAAGGTCCTGACATTTCTGCTCATCTGTGTATCAGGGAAAGCAGAGGTTGGATGTGGCAGAAGAGGTGATACCAGAAGTGATCCTAGGAGTGACCGGGGGAAGTAATCCTATAAAGGAGTGCCAGGCTGGGCTAGCTTCACGGGAGTTAGAGAGATGACCAGTGGCTCATCAGGGCTGAGCTGGGAAGCAGTATCTCCTTTATTAATCAGATACATCGCCTTTTATGCATCTCTTCAAGGGAAGTGGCAAGGGAAAGGAAATGACTAGGAGAGGGGGCGGAGCAAAAAAAGAGCTCAAACAGAACATACAAAACTTCCATCTAACCAGTGGGGATTAAACCAATATCCTGCAGGCAGGGCGGGACCCAGGTAAAACAGTGATTATGTAAACAGACCACATCGTAAGTAATACAATCGAACCTAATGTGATGATCAAAACAGAAGGTCTTATAAGCAGAATTTAGAAGCATACCAACAAGGAGCACCCTGGGTGTCATCAGATTCAACCATGTGTTTGGGTATCATCAGATTCAACCCATGTGTTTCATAATTGGAACCTGGAACTCCAACATGGACACTCTTTTCTCTTTCCTCAGGGACAGTGATGTGTCCAAACAAATACCACACCTATGCCCTATCTTCTTCAGTGGCCACTAGGGATGATAATGTGGCCAAACTTTGGTTAATGACCTGGAAATCTGGGAAAGCTTTCCTTGGTAAGTATCAAGTAAAAAATGGCCACATTCACTCTCTTCTTCCAGTTTGGACTTCAGACATGATTCCTGGAGTTGCAGTAGCCGCTCAGTGATCAAGTGGCAGTAGGTATTAGGATCCAACCAAGAGATCTGTAGAAATGTCAGTGCTATAATAATTACTGGCACTTGCCTTTCTCCAGATGTCTTGTCACAAGAAAGAGAAATTCTGTTTTGTTAAAATGATTATGAGTTAGTTATTTAGTTAGTTGCAGCCTAAGTCATTCCTAAAGAATCCATATACAGAGAAGAAGGAAGTGACAGATGTCTGCAGGACAGAAGCTCTGTATTTTGGCATCACATCAACTAGCTGCATGACCTCATATAAGGCACTGCAAGGCAGTATGGGAATCCCTGCATGCAGTCTTTGCTCACTGACCTACTGACCTTCCCTCCTGCTCCCTTGGCATTCTCTTTGTCCTTCATTGTAACAGTAGATATCATCTCTGTTCTGTGAATTTATTTTTGTCTATCTTATGTCATCATTGTGTCCTAGATATCACTCAATTACTTATCAGATGCCTTGATGAAGGTACTATTGGGGTTTGAGGATACTATTCCCTCCCAATTTTCACCATTTAAAAAATAGACATGGAGGGCAATAATAGCCACAGCCCAGCCTTTGCTTTGGCAGGGCCAGGGGAATGTGCCATGGTACACATGGGGACTCCAAACCATTTAGTCAGCCAAGAATAAAATGTGCATTATTTACTTCTCACTCACTATCCAACCCTACTAAGTGAGGGTCTGCAAGGTGTCAGATAGTGGGGCGGTGGTGGTAAGCCGGGTTGAGAACTCATTACCATATATAAGGATAAGGGTTTAAGTCCCCATTCTCTACCTGCAGGGGGAGGAGAGATGACCTTCATAAGGAGTAGGGCAGTACCCAGTCTCTGAAGGTAGGTGAGGAAGATTGGTACTGAAATGAGTGTAGCCTGCACTGTTCCCAGTTGTGACCATGAGCTGCATGTTCAAACTGATAGAGACTTGGAGGTTACACAGGCTCTGGCGCTAAATACATATGCCCTGGATTGGTGGATGGAGGTAAATAGTTAATTCTATCCACAGAATATTTTCAAGACTGGGAGCTACTCTCTGCCCTAAACCAATCCTCCAGCCCTTTTCTCTGCTCTGACACTATTTTCTCAATTTTTTTAAATTTTTATTTAAGAAAGTATTAATTAACAAAACCATAGGGTAGGAGGGGTACAATTCCACACAATTCCCACCACCCATTCTCCATATCCCACCCCCTCCCCTGATAGCTTTCCCATTCTCTATCCCTCTGGGAGCATGGACCCAGGGTCATTGAGGGTTGCAGAAGGTAGAAGGTCTGGCTTCTGTAATTGCTTCCCCGCTGAACATGGGCGTTGACTGGTCAGTCCATACTCCCAGACTACCTCTCTCTTTCCCTAGTAGGGTGGGTCTCTGGGGAAGCAGAGCTCCAGGACACATTGGTGGGGTTGTCTGTCCAGGGAAGTCTGGTCGGCATCATGCTAGCATCTGGAACCTGGTAGTTGAAAAGAGAGTTAACATACAAAGCCAAACAAGTTGTTGAGCAATCATGGACCCAAAGCTTGGAATACTGGAGAGGAAGTGTTAGGGGGATACTCACTGCAAACTCTAGTGTACTTCTGCTTTCAGGTATATATTTTGCAGTAGTTTACGGATACGTGTGAACATATGCTCTCACAGAAACTGGTGTATATCTAGGTTTTGGGACTTTTTTAGAAAGCGAACCACCTGAGATGGAATTAGAGTATACTATAAAAGGAAAGGTCTCACCCGAGTAATGAAGCTGAAGGGTTGTCATTCCACACGTGTATTCTCTGGACACAGTCTGAAGTGAAGCATGTTGAGGTGGCAATCGTTATGTTGGTTAGGTTGTGATCGGCAGATGCAATATTATTTGATATGGATTGGGAGAGGCATACAGGAAAGTGGGCCCTATCCAATGGTTCCAGGACTGGGGGAAGTAGAGGCTCTATAGTGGAGATGTGAGGTTCCTGTCTTAGGGTTCAAAAATACAATCAATAGTTAATGTTATCATCACATTATTTGGTAATTGGGTTAACTTTGAAAAGTCCTTTTGTTAGGGCTTGCTGTACAGTACCCAGTATCTTGTATATAGCTGTGCTATTGGTTGCTTCTGAGCTACTTGGTCTAGGCTTTTGAGAGAGTCTGCATATCAATTACACTGCATATATTGATAAAAGATTCAGTTTGTGTTTTGAAAAACTTCGAGACATACAATTAATTTTCCCCCTCTCGTATTAACTAGTGATGTATATGACTACATTTTACTAGGAGTGTACATAAACACCATTCCCACCAAAAGACCATGACCCATCCCTCCCACCCACTCCCACCCCTCACTGTCTCAGGAAGCTGCATGTCTACCCCTCACCTCAGGGTTATGGTGCCCTACTTACAATTTGGTCAGGTCCTGCCCTTAGTTTCCCTTTCAGATCTTCTTCCTCAACTTCTGTTAATGAGTGGG
Organism: Erinaceus europaeus; assembly: GCF_950295315.1. Classification (NCBI taxonomy): domain Eukaryota; kingdom Metazoa; phylum Chordata; class Mammalia; order Eulipotyphla; family Erinaceidae; genus Erinaceus; species Erinaceus europaeus. The sequence goes on from NC_080162.1 coordinate 26,117,933, forward strand.
ATCATCCCATTCTCAATGTTTTTTATCCAACTTCATGCCATCAAACTCAAGCAAAAACTACTATAATCATGGGCCCTTTGAAACATGCCTAAAATGGACTTTCTAGCTTTCTTCCAGCCTAAGATCGCTAATCTCATCTGTTCTGTTCCTACTTTTTGGTTCCTGTTCATTATCTGTTTTGTCTCACTTCATATCCTGCCACCTTCCAGACACAAGGTTACAAATGCTACCATGATTCCACCCTAACTTCTCTGGGGAGACAACCTCACCAATATGTCCTATAACCTCACTTCTTTAGAGCTCTACCCCAGTAGGGAAAGATAGGAATAGTCTGGGGGTATGATTGACCTGCCAATGCCCAAATCCAGAGTAGAAGCAATTAAAGAAGCCATAAATCCTACCTTCTGCACCTCCCAAACAACTCTGAGCCATACTACCAGTGGGGGAGAAGTGATAAGAGGAAGAGGGTAAAAGGGCTCTGAACTCCAGCTCCATTAGGTCACAGAGAGGACAAAAAATAGAGAGATATTTAGATAAAGTAATAGGGTTATGTGGAATGGAGGGGAAGAGAGGGTTGGACTTTGAAGAAAGAAGGGGGCAGTTATGTAAAAATGTAGACAGATATTTGTAGAGGTGACAGTTAACCCATGTCTGCAACCTTGGGAGAACCACAGTGGGTTACAATGGAGGGACTTGGGATTCAGAACCCTAGTGGTGGGAATGGTGTGGAATTACAGCCCTGTTGACATGTGATTTTGTAAATCAATATTGAAATTTAAAAAAAAATGGTGTTTGTCTTTCTCCCTCTCTAGTCCTCCCTTACCTCTCAATTTTACTCTATTCTACCAGATAAAAGAAAGAAAAATGTAAAAGAGAAAGAAGGAAGGAAGTAAGGAAGGAAAGAAGGAAGGAAGGAAGGAAGGAAGGAAGGAAGGAAGGAAGGAAGGAAGGAAAAGAAGAAGGCAAAGAGGTCACTTAGAGCTGTCAATATGTTATACAGGCACCGAGCCCCAGTGATAACCCAGGTGGCAATTAGGAAAAAAAAGTAAAAAGTCACAGAGAACTAGCTCCTAGTTAATCAGGGGAATATTCCCACCCCCCTTGTGAATCCTGGAATCTTGCCGGAAAAACCTTTCATTTATTTTTTTTTTGGTTTGTTTCCTTTTTTAAAAATTTCTTTATATGGGATTAATGTTTTATAGTTGACAGTAAATACAATAGTTTGTACGTGTATAACACTTCTCAGTTTTCCACATAACAGTACAACCTTCACTAGGTCCTCTGTCATCCTTTTCCAAGACCTGTACTCTGCCCCCCCTCCACCCACCCCAGAGTCTTTTACTTTGATGCAATACACCAACTCTAGTTCAGGTTCTACTTGTGTAGGAAATACCTTTTAAATAAAGAATTATAAATCAGCCTTAAAAATTAAGATGTGTGTCAAAAGACATCATCTTAGAACTATTTGAATATGTAATAAGGACCTCAGGTAGTCAAGGAATTCTTTCATTTCTTTCACTTGAGTGCTTATTGAATACCAGCGACATACAAATCCTATTTGGCCTCAAGAATGCAACAGGAAATAAGTCCCTACCTTCCAGGGGGTAGAAAAACCACTAAACAAACCACAGATGGTGTTCAGTCAAATGGTGAACATAAGGTAGGATACAGGGATAGAGGACAAAAGAGGGACTCCTTCAGCTAGAGAAGGAAGAGGTATCTTTCAGGAGGAAACTTAGTCAAGGCCTAGCTTCCCTAAGAAAGCAAATGCAGGCTGAACATCAGCAGATGCACAGAGGTTAGCAAAGTGAAGAGGTGTGGAAGGCATTCAGTTAAGGCCTTTGGTTCCACTGATTCTGTTGCTCACTGGAACACAGATGAAGGGAGAGAGTGTCTCCTGTCAAGGCATGGCTATGCATGGATGTGAATGATTGGGGAGGGTGTGTATAAGAACACTGTGTATCCATGAATCATTCAATCGGGGGTAGTGTACTGAGGTTTGTATACTAAACTATAAATTTGTGTAATGACATTCCATGGATGCGGAAATCATCCAGAGTGCTTCGTGGCTTGGTTCAGAGAGAGACAGGAAGCCAGGGGAGAAGGTCTTATCATCAGTGCTATCTGCCTTGCATGTTAGTCAGCTCAGAAAGTTACCAGCCACTGACACTTTTATGTCCACAGACCTGTACCAAGGTCACTGTGGGCAAGGCAATCACTCTCAGAAGTTCAGTTTCTTTATACTCATTTATTTCTTTGCCCACACATTCACTCACTCACGCATACAATATCAACTGATTGTTTATTCTGTGCCTCGTAAGTTAGATACAGCAGTAAGTAACAATACTTCCTGATCTTCTGGAGTTTAAATTCTAGTTGTGGTGGCCAAGTGACAATACAGCTGGTTGAGTGCACATGTTACCATGCATAAGGACTCAAGTTCAAGCCCTCAGTTTCCAGCTGCAGAGAAGAGGCTTAATGAATGGTGGAGCTGTGCCACAAGGAACCTCTCTCTCTCTCTCTCTTTCTCTTTCCTTCTCTACCTCCTTCTCCCCTCTCAATATCTCTCCTATCAAATAAAATAAATAAATATATAAAAATTAAATTCAACTGGGCCTGGGAAGAGAAGAAAAATAAATGTGTGATCCGGGAGGTGGTGCAGTGGATAAAGCACTGGATTCTCAACCATGAGGTCCTGAGTTCGATCCCCGGGCAGCACATGTACCAGAGTGATGTCTGGTTCTTTCTCTCCTCCTATCTTTCTCATGAATAAATAAATAAATTCTTCAAAAAAAAGAAAAGAAAAAAGAAAAATAAATGTTAAGTAGGTGGTGATAAAATGGAAAGAAGCTGAAGAAGTCAAAGAGAGTCCGTCATTGGTGGGAGGAGCTGAAGCTTCTGTTCTAAAATGGGCTGAGGCTGGGGAGACAGCATATAGGTTATATAAAAGGCAGTCTTTTACTTGAGGCCCTGAGATCAATCTCTGGTACTGTCAAACTAGAACTAAGCTATGCTTTCATTTCTCTCTCGCTCTCGCTCTCTCTCTCATTCAAAAAATAAAAAAATGGGGGCCAGGTGGCTTCACACACATTACAATATCCAAGAGCCTGGATTCAAGCCCTTGGTACCCACCTGCAGGAGAAAAGCTTCAGAAGTCGTAAAGCAGGGCAGCAGGTGTGTATCTGTCTTTCCCTCGCTCCTTCCCTCTTCCCTTTCAATTTCCCTATCCAATAATAAATAAGTAAAGGCTTAAAAATTAAATTAAATTAAAATATTTTAAAAGTGGTGAGGTAAGCAAGGAGAGAATGGGGCGGGGGGGGGCGTCAGAGGCTGGCTGTGGGGGTGGGGGCATGTAGTCCAGGTGGAGGGGAAAGTAGAAGCTGGTACATGTTATTGAGAAGAAGGATCTGTAAGGATGTGACTCAAACTAGGAATTCAGTAACTGTCACATTCACTTCCACTTCTCAAAGTTGTTAGCAAAATGAAACTGTATTTTTATTTAAAGACCTTTTTAAAATATACAAGCTGTTTTCCAAGACAGCTAAAGAAATATAATCAATTACATGGGTATCAAGTGACAGATGGAAAAGGGAGTCAAGAAAAAGACATAGATTGGAAATACTCACAGGGAAATGTCACCGCTGAGAAGAAGCTAACTACTTCTCTTCAGTTTCTTGTCTCAAAAGAAAACTGAAGCGCAAGAAAGGGATGGAACTTGGCCAAGGTCAGCCCAAGGATAAGCATTATTCATGTCCAGAAATCAGCAGTTTTAGTTGCTTTTCTATTCTATTCATTTTTTTTTCCACCAGGGTTACCCCTAGGACTTTGTTTCAATACAGCTTTACTACTGTCAATGATCATATTTCTTCTTTTTGAATCTGAATGAGAGATAAAGAGAAAAGAGAAAGAGAGGGTGTGACAAAGAGAATACAGAGACCAGGGCAAGATGAGTCTCTCATAAGACCATTTTTGAATCAAGACTCCAAGAAGTATTTATGAAAGCATTACTTCAAGACAGGGTCACTAGTATTTGCCATAAGATCATCAGTTCCTGATATGTTCACCATGGCCCCAAGTAAGCTCCTCAAAATAACCGTCTCCCCGCCACCTCTTGGCCCAATAGTCTGTCATCCCTCCATTGAAAGCCCAGTAGACAGTACTATTGGCCTAATCTTCAGAATTAACCAGTACCCACTATGTTCTTCCCCTTCAATATTGCACCTCCCTGCTCCAGATCATGATTTTATATGCAGATTTGAAAAGACAGCAGGTTAATTAATTTTGCTTTCTGTTTCCATCCTTGTCTGCTACAGTCTAGTTTCAAACTAGAGCCAGAAAGATCTTTCTGAAAGCATTAATTGGCTCTTACAATGCCTCCACTACAAATTTTGGCAGCCCCCCCCCCACGTCATTCAGAATAGACACCACAATGTACACCACGATCCACATAGATGCAAAACCTCAAAGCATATGATGAAATACTGCATATACCCTTATATTCTTTTTAACACATCTTTATTTATTTGATAGAGACATCCAGAAATTGAGAGGGAAGTGGGAGAGGAAGACAGACAAAGAGACACCTGCAGCACTGATACATCACTTGTTAAGCTTTCCCCCTGCAGGTGATGACCAGGGGCTTGAACCCAGGTCCTTGTGCATTGTAACATGTGTGCTCAACCAGGTAAGCCACCACCTGGCCCCTGGTATATTCTTTTTAAAATTTTTTTATTATCTTTATTTATTGGCTAGAAACAGCCAGAAATTTAGAGGGAAGGAGAGATAGAGAGAAAGAGAGACAAAGAAGACAGAGAAGAAAAACACCTGCAACACCGTTTTGCCACTTGCAAAGCTTTTCCCCTGCAGGTGGGGACAGGGCCTAGAGCCTGGGTCCTTGTGCACCTTAACATGTGTGTTCAGCCAGGTGCACCACCACTAGGCCCCTTACTGGTATATTCTATAAAATGCATCATGATTAAGTAAGGTTTTCTCCAGAAATATAAGGGGCACTATTCATGTCATTCATCTCATTATAACAGAAAAGATGGAAATTAGCATACTAATCAGTGCTGAAAGAGCAACCTAGCAATAGGATGTATTACTAAAAATCTTAAATACCTTTAAAATATGAGCATTTTTTATGATGCACTGAAAAAGAGAGAGCAGAGTACTGCTCAACTTTAGCTTATGGTGGTGCCAGGGATTGAATCTGGAACCTCTGGGGATCAGACATGAAAGTCCAGTGCTCTAGTAAGCTGAGCTATCTCCCAGATCCTAAAAACACATTTCCAAAAATAAACAGAAAATACCCTGACAGAGGCTATATATTAAGCATGTAGAAAAAAAAAACATTCTGCTTTAGAGAAATGTCTTTTCAGATAGCATACTGTGCCATATAACTCTAGATGGTCTTGTTAAAAACAAAGTAAGAGACATAGAGTGAAAACAGAGAGGCGTTTTCCATAATTTACATAGGAAACCTAAAACAGTCAGCAAATTCTTAAGAACAAAAGGACTAATCAGAAAGATTGCCACATATAAGATCAATGTGTGAAAAGTAATAATGTCCTCTTACACCTTCTTTGAAAACAAGATAATGTGATAGAAAATAAGACTCTCTTTATAGTAGCAATAGGGACTACCAATTAAGAATTAAATTATGAATGAATATATGAAATATTTATGGAGAAAATTTAAATCTGAGAAAGTAAAATATAGTTCATGCTCAGGAAAAGTACAACAACATTACAAAGATGCCAGATCTCTCCCCACAACACAATTTAACCACTATACAGTTTTTGGAACAACTGTAGAAAATTATTCCATAAAATCCCAAGAGAATACATCCCAACAAAATAAATCAATATTGACAGTAGCCAAAGTTGAAAGCATAACCTTACCATCAAAACTTATTGCAAAGTAATGGTAACTAAAGTAGCAGGTACTAGTTCAAAAGACAATAAAAATTAATTATCAAATAAAAACGTACAAATAATTCCGTCTACATATGAGAAGTTGGTATTGTCAAGGAACTGTTGAGACTGAGAGTGTATACTTCTTGCAAGCTAATATGTTATCTAGCGTTTTATGGTTGTTGGTAGAACCCACAGGTTCCCTGAATCAGCAGACATTATTGCTCACATGGACAGCATGGTCACCATCTTATTAACATTTGCTTTGGTATTAAGAGTCTAGGTGATGTTATCCTTAAACTATGTCTGAAGTAACAAGAGAAGAGCTTCTAATTCAAAGAAACAAGATTTTCACAATCATAGATAGAATTGTCCTTTGACCTAATGGCAGAGGATGTTATCTATATTGATAGTGGGTTGTAAGTAAATATACTCTGTGTTCTGCATGGAGACACTGTCTCTCTTTCTAAGGTTATTTGCTATATAAACATCCTGAAAATGACTATTTCTGCTTACAACATGTGCAGAAATGCATGAGAAATATGAAGAATTGTCTCCCAACAGGTGGAGTTAACATCACAAGTCACTGGGGGGAAAGGATGAATTATTTAGTAAATTGTGTTAGAAATAGCAACTTCCTGAGCAAAAAAGTTAAAACTGAATCCTTGCCTCATTCCCTCTATAAAATAAACTCCAGGGAGTTGGGCTGTAGCGCAGCGGGCTAAGCGCAGGTGGCGCAAAGCACAAGGACCGGCATAAGGATCCCGGTTCGAACCCCGGCTCCCCACCTGCAGGGGAGTCGCTTCACAGGCGGTGAAGCAGGTCTGCAGGTGTCTATCTTTCTCTCCTCCTCTCTGTCTTCCCCTCCTCTCTCCATTTCTCTCTGTCCTATCCAACAACGACAACAACAATAATAACTACAACAATAAAAGAACTAGGGCAACAAAAGGGAATAAATAAATAAAATAAATATAAAAAATAAAATAAAATAAAATAAACTCCAGTGGTTTAAAGATCTATGTGAGGGGTGAGGAGCTAGTGCATCTGGTAGAGTGCACACATTATTGTGTACAACTTGGGTTTAAGCCCTTAGTCCCCGTCTGCAGGGAGGAAGCTTCATGAGCTGTGAAGCAGTGCTGCAGATGTCTTCCTTTTCTCCCTTCTATCCTTCCTTCCTTCCTTTCCTCCTTCCTTCCTTCCTTCTTCCACCAGGGTTATCGCTAGAGTTTGTGCCAACTCTACCTAGTCCACTGCTCCCAAATGCCTTCTCTCTCTCTCTCTCTCTCTCTCTGCAGTCTGTCTTTGTATTTTATTTAATAGGATAGAAATTGAGAGTAGAGGGGGAGGTAGAGAGGGAGAGAGGAAGATAGAAACCTGCAGACTCATTGCACTGCTTGTGACATGGTCTCCCCACCCTATCCCCACAGATAGGAAGCAGGGTCTCAAACCCAGATCCTTGAGCATAGTAATATGTACACTCAAGTGAGTACTCTACTGCCTGTCCTGCCAGGCATCTTTATTTCTCTCTCCCTCTCTATCTCCCCTTACCCTCTCAATTTCTTTATGTTCTTATCTGTCAGGCTGAGCTTCATTGACGGGAGACAGACAACCCGGGACTCATGGTTGAGCTGTACGCAGTATCTCTTTATTCATACAGGACGCAGCACAATCTAAGCCAAGCTAAGCTAAACTAAAACTAAACTAAAACGAACAATGTTGTCTTTATATATACTTCCCAAGTAGGGTATGAACAGGATGTGACGTAGAGAGGGTGGAGCGAAAAGTGACTGGTGGAAGATCAGGGTGTGACAAGGAGAGGGGGCGGAGCAGGTGAGAATTCTACCACTGAACCACCAATGCCCTGGAGGGAAGGTGGTGCTTTATGTAAATGTAAAAGTGATTTATGTAAATAGACCGCAGCTTTGAGTGGGATCAAACTAATCTCATACAGACATACTGGTGTTTAAGCCGGGGGGAGCTGGCATACTATCCAACACTTATCAAAAAAAGAAGAAAAACAAAAAGGACAAAAAAGGGGGGGCCACCAGCAGTGGTGGATTCATTGTATAAACAGACACCAAGCACCAGTGATAGATAACCCTGGTGGCAATAAAAATAAAGTAATAACTAAATAAAGATGTATGTGAAAATTAAGACTTGAACCTAATGGGAAAAAATGTCTTTTTTTTACTCTGAAGTCATGAATTATTTTACAAATAATATCTCCAAAGCCCAAACCATTAAGGAGAGAAATGAATGGATTCATATCAACATTAAAGTTACAACTGTATTCATCAAAAGACGCCATTGAAAGCTACCAAATGAATGACATTTGGGGAAAAGATAGAAAATATAAAACCTAGCAGCTGCTGGCATGAGCTCCAACAATCAGTGGTTTGTGACCTAGGATTCTCCAGATAGGGTAGGATACTGGGATGTCAGCAGGAGGGTGAATAAGGGGTCCTCAGGGTGACACCAAGGAGGGGTCCTATAGCTCACACTTGGGTTAGAAAATGGAGGCCAGGAGGAAAAATAAAGGAAATATTTTGATTATTTCTGAAGCTCACCCCTCCCCCTCACCTCAGAATCAGCCCTCAGGGGCTGTACAGCCTCACCTAGCAGGCTCCCAGCTGAGCTATTTTCTTTACCAAGATTCCTGGCTCACCAAGGATGTCATTCCCATCTTTTACTTTTTGCTTTCCTTCTCTTTTTTTTCTAAGTGGCTGAAGCTCTATTTAAGTGACAAAATATCTGACCAATCAGAGCCTCATCCCTGCCTGGGAAAGACTACCTGGAGGTTATTTTTTCTTTTTTCTTTTGGATACTTCTTAGAATTGGCTGTCTTTGCTCAGACTGCCTGACCCCAATCCAGAGCCATCTAAGCTGTAGACTGACTGTTAGGGTTTCTTATTCTATTCTATTTTATTATTACTATTATATATATGCATGTCCCTTTTCCCTCCTCCTTCATCAGGTTGACCAAAATTAACTATTATTGTTTTCTCCATTGAAAGGTGACTGGGTGGCCTATCCATTGTAAGAGGAATTTGTTTCACTATACCTCTTCCCTCCATTATACTTTTTCCCTCCTCCTAGCCAATAAAAAAAAAAAAACTTCTTTCCTTTCATTGCTCTTTTTCTGTCCTTTCTTTTTTTTCTTCTTGTATTCTTTTCTTCCTTCCTCCTTCTTTTGCTTTCTGAATTCACTGATACTCATTTGTGAATTATTTTGGGGAAGAAATCTGACTCAGAGTGGACTCACTGTGTGTGTCTCTTTTCTCTACTTCTCTTTCTCCTCTTGCTATCTCTAATATTACAGTAGACAGTAGATTTGCATAACTGTCTATTCTTGCTTTCCCTTTTTTCCTTTCTCTTTCTTTTTTTTTTCCAGATTTGGTTGCTACTTTTTCCTGGACTGGAGGTATTGTTTGGATAACTGGTATTGGTTAAACTGCATCAATCCTTGTGTCAGTTACTATTGTTGTAATTTCTGAGGTCCATGACTGCATGTTCATAATGATATTTAGTATAGTGTAACTTGTATTCAAAACACAACTGAAGAATGAAAGAACAGAAAAATAAAAAGCACATCAATAAAAAAATGGTTAAATCAAGAGCAAATAAACTGCTACCACAAAGAATCAAGACAGGCACCCAGAAGAAATTCAAAATCAGTCAGAAGTAACCATAGATAAGAAAAGTATGAAAGCAACAGTAAATCTAATAATCACAGAAATGAAGACAACTATGGAGGAAAGAGCTATCATAATTAGGTTAACAACAGATGAGACTCTCAAGGAAAATACTAGCTACCTTGAGGTAATTAGAGAACTGAATAGCTGAACTAAAAGATCAATAGCAGAACAAACCAATACTATAACAGAACTGAAGAAAGAAGCTGAGGGAAGGGAAAGCAGGCTAACAAAAGCAGAAAACAGAATTAGCCAGACAGAGAATGAGCTAGAGAAAACTAAGAAAGAGGTAAGAGAGCTAAAAAAGAGATTGAGAGACACTCAAAATAACAACAGAGACATATGGGATGATCTCAAAAGAGGTAACATTCATATAATTGGCCTGTCAGAGAAATAAAGAGAGCAAGGGGAAGTAAACATGCTAGAGGAAATAATAAAATGAAATTTCCTAGATCTAAACAACAGAAAGGACATTAATATTATGGATGCCCAGAGAGTCCCAAACAGAATCAACCCAGACCTGAAGACACCAAGACACATCACAGTTACAATGAAAAGAAGTAAGGATAAAGAAAGGATCCTAAAGGCTGCAAGAGAAAAACAAAAAGTCACATACAGGGGGAAACCCATAAGATTATCAGCAGACTTCTCCACTCAAACTCCAAAAGCCAGAAGAGAATGGCAAGATATCTATTGAGCCCTGAATGAAAAAGGGTTTCAGCCAAGAATAATATATCCTGCTAGACTTTCATTCAGACTATATGGAGGGGTCAAAACCTTCTCAGACAGACAACAGTTACAAGACACAACAATCACCAAGGCTGCCCAGAAAGAGATTCTAAAAGACCTCTTTTTTTTTAGTTTACTTATTTATTTATTTATTTTAAAAAGGAGATATTAATGAAACCATAGGACAAGAGGGGTACAACTCCACACAGTTCCCACCACTATAACTCTGTATCCCATCCCCTCCCCTGATAGCTTTCCTATTCTTTATCCCTCTGGGAGTATGGACCCAAGGTCATTGTGGGATGCAGAAGGTGGAAGGTCAGGCTTCTGTAATTGCTTCTCTGCTGGACATGTGCGTTGACAGGTCTATCGATACTCCCAGCCTGCCTCTCTCCATCCCTTGTGGGGTGGGGCTCTGGGGAAGTGGAGCTCCAGGACACATTGTTGAGGTTGTCTGTCCAGGGAAGTCTGATCAGCATCATGCTGGCATCTGGAACCTTGTGGCTGAACAGAGAGTTAACATACAAAGCCAAACAAACCGTTGAACAATCTTGGACCTAAAGGCTGGAATAGTGCAGATGAAGTGTTGGGGGTACTCACTGCAGACTATTTTGTACTTTTGCTTTCAGGTATATATTTTGCCCTAATTTATGGATAGTATACTCTATCTCATGGGACTGGTAAAAGACCTCTTATAAACAACAACATCACCATAATACTTGCAATATATCAGAGCAAATAAAAAATTGGTTGAATAATGCTGGGGAATTGTGCAGATGCAGTCACAGCCACCATATTGTCCCTTCAGGGCATTGTCAATTCCCCACAATAGTTGGAGTGCTTTGGTTACTCCTCCCCCTTCCCATTCCTGCAAGCGCTATTATCCTACCCTGGAGTGCTTTGGTACTCCTCCCCCTTCCCAGTCCCACAAGAACTATTATCCTACCCTCGAGTGCTTTGGTTACTCCTCCCCCTTCCCATTACCCTATCCCCAAGTGCCTTGCTTCCTAGCCAATCATGTCCCAACTTTCTCCCATAAAAGTCCTTCTTCTGCTGCTCCTCACTCTCTCTGGCTGGTTTTCACCTTGGTGAATGGAAGGGCACAGTGGGTTGCAAGAGATGGCCATTTTGGGTAGCTCCACATGGCCTGAACTACTGCGCTCTCTCCCAACTCTGAGGTGCCCACTCAAACAAAGAATTGTATTCCCTCTCCACTCCACTGACTGAGTCAGCTGGGCACCAGATGTCAGGCTGTGACACAGAGGAGAGAGAGAAGAGATCTGGAGCGGAGAGGGAACAAAATTCTTTATTCACGAGGTCACGTCAGAGTTGGGTGAGAGCACAGTGGTTCGGGCCATGTGGAGCTAGCCAAAATGCCTCCTACTATGCACAACACCCTTCCATTCACCGAGGTGAAAACTGGCCAGAGAGATCGAGGGGCTGAAGAAGGAGTGCTTTTATGGGAGAAAGTCGGGACATGATTGGCTAGAAAACAAGCATTTGGAGATAGGATAATGGGAAGGGGAAGGAGTAACCAAAGCACTCCAACTATCGTGGGGAATTGACAATGCCCTGAGGGGACAACATGGTGGCTGTGACTGCATCTACACAATTTCCCAGCAGAATAATGGTACCACAATACATTAAATCCATAATATCAATACATGTCAATGGCTTAAACTCATCCGTTAAAAGTCACAGAGTGGGAGGTTGTATCAGAAAACATAACCCAACCATATGCAGCTTCCAAGAATCCAATCTGACCCAACAAGACAAACACAGGCTTAATGTGAAAGGATGGAAAACTTTCATATAGGCTAATGGACCACAAAAAAATGCAAAACAGCCATTCTCATCTCTGACACAATATACTTTAAATTAAACAAAGTAATAAAATATAGGCAAGACCATTACATAATCATTAGAGGATCAATCAACCAAGAATTTTTAACAATTATTAACATCTATGAGGGACCCTCTAAATACATCAAACACCTACTGAAAGTACTACAAAAATACATCAATAGTAATACATTAATAGTGGGAGAATTTAATGTTGGGCTGCAATGCGGAGGAGAGAGAGGAGATCCAGAGTGGAGAGGGAACACAAATCTTTATTCACTCGGGAACCTCAGAGTTGGGTGAGAGCGCAGCGGTTCGGGCCACATGGAGCTAGCAAAATGGCTGCCTCCCGCTCCGTGCAGTACCCTTCCCAGTGTCTGGTCACAGAAGTGAAAGGTGGGTGAGAGAGAGAGAGGGGCTGAAGAAGAAGGAATTTTATGGGAGAAATTCCAGAAGTAACAAGTCGGGACATGACTGGCTAGGAAAAAAGGCACTCAGGGATAGGATTACAACTCTCAAAGGAATGGGAAGGGGGAGGAGTAAACAAGGCACTCCGGGATTATTGTATCACTCGGGGAATTGACAATACCCTGAGGGGACAACATGGTATATATGACCATATCTGTACAATTTCCCAACAATTTAACACCCCACTCTCACACTTAGACACATCAGTGAAGCAGAGAATCAACAAAGAAAGGAGAGAATTAAATAAATAGATGGACAGACTAGAGCTCCTGGACATTTTCAGAGTTCATCACCCCAAAAAACTGGAATGCACATTCTTTTCAAATCCAAACAGCACATACTTGAGGATAGACCACATATTAGGACACAAAGACAGCATCAACAAATTCAAGAGCATTTAAATCATTCCAAGTATCTTCTCAGACCACAGTGGAGTAAAGCTAACATTTAACAACAATCGTGAAATTACTAAAAGCCACAGAATTTGGAAACTAGACAACATGTCAGAGAGACACTCAAGCAAGAAATTCCTGAAACAAATGGAAATGAAGACACAAGTTATCAAAATATCTGGGACACAGCTAAAGCATCATGGAAAGGGAAATTCATAGCTATACAATCACATATTAAAGAACAAGAAAAAGGTCAAATAAACAACCTTACTGCACACCTTAAGGATTTAGAGGAAGAAGGACACAGGAACCCTAAAGCAACCAGAAGGACAGAAATCACTAAATCAGAGCAGAAATAAACAACATCAAAAGTAAGAGAACCATACAAAAGATCAATGAAGCCAAATGTTGGTTCTTTGAAAAATTAAACAAGATTGAAATACCCCTAGCCAGACTCACTAAAAAAAAAAAAAAAGGTGGGGGAGAAGACTCAAATAAATGGAATTACAAACTCTAGAGGAGATATAACAACTGACACCACAGAAATCCAGAAAACCATGCGAAACCTCTATGAAGAACTATATGCCACCAAGCTAGAGAATCTGGAATAAATGGAAGAATTACTAGAAACATATGCCTTCCAAAACTGAACCAAGAAGAACTACAAAACCTAAATGCACCAATCACAGACAAAGAAATCAAAACAGTTACTAAGAATCCTCCCAACAACAAAAATCCCAGACGAGATGGCTTCACAAACGAATTCTACAAAACCTTCAGGAAACAGCTAATACCTACACATCTAAAGATTTTCCACAAGATGAAAGAAACAGGAACACTCCCTTCCATCTTCTATGAAGCCAACATCACCTTATACCAAAAGCAGATAGGGACACAATAAAAAAGGAAAACTACAGACCAATATATCTGATGAACATAGATGCCAAAATATTAAACAAGATCCTGTCCAACCAGATACAGTAGTATATCAAAAAGATTGTTCATCACAACGAAGTGGGATTTATCCCAGGAATGCAAGGCTGGTTCAGCATACAAAAGTCAATCAATGTCATTCACCACATCAATAACAGCAAAACCAAAACCACATGATTATCTCAATAGATGCAGAGAAAGCCTTTGACAAAATCTAACTTGCATTCATGCTCAAAACACTACAAAAAATGGGAATAGATGGGAAATTCATCAAGATAATGGAGTCCATAAATATATAGCAAACATAGAGCCAACATCATACTCAATGGACAGAAGCTGAAAGCATTCCCCCTCAGATCAGGGATTAGACAGGGCTGTCCATTATCACCATTACTCTTCAACATATAATTGGAAGTTCTTGCCATAGCAAACAGGCAAGAGAAAGAAATAAAAGGAACACAGATTGGAAGGAAAGAAATCTAACTCTCACTATTTGCAGATGATATGATAGTATACATAGGAAAACCTAAAGAATCCAGCAGAAAACTACTGGAAGTTATTAGGTAATACAGCAAGGTGTCAGGCTACAATATCAATGTACAAAAATCAGTGGCATTTCCTTATGCAAACACAAAATCTGAAGAAGAAGACATCCAGAAATCACTCCCATTCACTGTTGCAGCAAAATCAATAAAATACCTAGGCATAAAGCTGAGCAAAGAAGTGAAAGACTTGTACATTGAAAACTGAGTCACTATTCATGGAAATAGAAACTGATACCAAGAAATGGAAAGACATCCCATGCTCATGGATTGGAAGAATAAATATCATCAAAATGAATATTCTCCCCAGAGCCATATACAAATTTAACGTGATACCCATAAAAGTTCCACCAAGATTCTTTAAGAGAATAGAACAAAAACTACAGTCATTTATCTGGAAGCAGAAAACACCTAAAATTGCTAAAACCACCTTGAGGAAAAGAAATAGAAATGGAGGTATCACACTACCAGATCTCAAACTATATTATAAGGCCATCACCAACAAAACAGCCTGGTACTGGAACAAAAATAGGCACACAGACCAGTGGATCAGAATTGAAAGCCCAGAACGAAGCCCTCACACCTATGGAAATTTAATCTTTGATAAGGGGGGCCAACGTATTAAATGGAGGAAGGAGGCTCTCTTCAATAAATCGTGCTGGGAAAACTGGGTTGAAACGTGCAAAAGAATGAAACTGAAACACCTTATCTCACCAGAAACAAAAATCAACTTCAAATGGATGTAGGACATGGATGTTAGACCAGAAACTATCAAATACTTAGAGGAAAACATTGGTGGAACACTTTCCCACCTAAACCTCAAGGACATCTTTGATGAAACAAACCCAACTGCAAGGAAGACTAAAGCAGAAACAAAACAATGGGATTACATCAAATTGCAAAGCTTCTGCATAGCCAAAGAAACTATCACACAAACAAGGAGACCCCTCACAGAATGGGAAAAGATCTTCACATGCCGTACATTAGATAAGAGACTAATAACCAAAATATACAAAGAGCTCAGCAACAAAAAAGCAAATGACCCCATCCAAAAATGGGCACAGGATATGAACAGAACATTCACTACAGAAGAGATCCAAAAGACTAACAAAATATGAAAAATTGCTCCAAGAAGCTGATTGTCAGAAAAATGCAAATAAAGACAACACTGAGATACTACCTCACTCCTATGAGAATGGCATGCATAAAAAAAGGACAACAGCAACAAATGCTGGAGAAGCTTGGGGACAGAGGAATCCTTTTGCACTGCTGGTAGGAATGTAAATTGGTCCATCCTCTGTGGAAAGCAGTCTGGAGAACTCTCACAAGGCTAGACATGGACCTTCCATATGACCCAGTATTTCCTAGCCTGGGGATATACCCCAAGGACTCCATAACAACCAATCAAAAAGATATAGCTAAAACTTGGAAGCAACACAGATGTCCAACAATAGATGAGTAGCTGAGAAATCTGTGGTATATATACACAATGGAATACTATGCAGCTATTACGAATAATGAACCCACCTTCTCTGACCCATCTTGGATGGAGCTAGAAGGAATTATGTTAAGTGAGCTAAGAAAGATAAAGACGAATATGGGATGATCCCACTCATAGAAGTTGAGAAAGAATAAGAGAAAGGGAAACTAAAAGCAGGATTTGACTAAATTTGGAGTAGGGCACCAAAGTAAAAACCCTGGTTTGAGGATGATGGTGGACGTTCAGCTTCATGGGAGGGGGTAAGGGAAAGGGGTAGGATGGAACACAGTCTTTTGGTGGTGGGAATGGTGATTATGTACACTCATATTAATTTCTAGTCATATAAATCACTATTTAAGTAATATGAGAGGGGAAAACGGATAATTCAAACTTTTTAAAGCACAGACTGAGTCTTTTTATACTTAGGCTGAGTCTTTGATATGTTGACCCTAATAAAAGCTTAGTCCTGGGAGAACAGAAGCAACCAGTGGCATGGCTATATACAAATAATGTCAAAGGACATAAAATATGATGGTGGTGTATATGATACAGCAAATCCTAACAAAGGGACTTTTCAAAGTTAACCCAATTGCCAAACAATGTCATTATAGCAATAACTATCTATAGTCTTCTTAAACCCTAAGACAGCAGGAACCTCCACTTCCTCTATAGAGCCTGTATTTCCCCCAGTCATGGTACCTCTGGGGTGGGGCTCACTTTCCTGCATGCTTCTCTCAAGTCATACTAAATGATACTGCATCTGCCAATCCCAACCTAATCAACCCAACGAGTCCCACCTCAGCATGCTTCACTTCAGACTGTGTACAGAGACGTCAGGCATGGAATTCCAACACTTCACCCTCATTACTCAGGTGAGACCTTTCCTCTCATGGTATTCTCTAATTCCATTCCTGAAGGTTCACTTCCTAACAAAGTCCCAAAACCTAGATATAGACAAGGTCCTGTAAGATAGAGCATATGTGCACATGTATCCATAAATTAGGGCAAAATATATTCCTGAAAGAAAAAATACACAATAGTCTGTAGTGAGTCAGTGTCAAGTTCAGAATGAAATAGTGTCTACTTAGACTTAGATACCCTCCTCTCCTACTTCCTATTACAGTTCTCTCACTCACTCCAAAACTAACCTTATCAAAGCAAGGACTGCAAAAGCTGAATAAGGGCAAGAGACTGGCATACTTTAACAATGACTCTTTAGTCACTATCAGTTCACCCCACCGCTGGGGCCCTAATTGAGGAGTCCTGAGATTCCCAAACAGACATGATGGGCCTAGACCTCAAATAAATACATCTCTCCATTGTTATTGGTCATCTCTATCAGGAACAACACAATAGACCCCTTTGTGGGCCCCAATAGGACCTTGCCCTCAATGTGGATCAACAATGGTAGAGAATGTTCCATCCTCTGAAGGGAGGATGGACAACATACTCTATGCTACATCTGAGGAAGATGGGTCTGGATATTGGGTCAGCTTGGAATATTCCTACTCATGACCACAGAATGTGAGCTCAAATCTATAAGGATGCAGAGGTCACAAAGGCTCCTAAGCTTATTATGGGCCCCAGATCACATCAAATTGATAGGGTTTACAGTCAACAATATTTACACCCCTTTCCCATATTAGGGAGCTACTATCTTCTTTGATCCAACTTTCTGGTCCTTTTTCCAGCCATGACATCATCTCCCCAGACAATAACTTGGATCAACCTGTATATCAGATGGCAGGCTTAGGGGCAAAAAGATAAAGGGGAAAAAAAACTAATATAGCCGCAGGCCCTTTGGAATTAAACTAAAATATGCCTACTAGCTATCTACAAAATGGAGGAACCCCCCCCCCAACTCTTCATCTGCCTATTCCAGCCCTTTTTCCATGATTGGTCAACAATTTATTTGGCTTTGTATGTTAACTCTCTTGTCAACCACCAGGTTCCAGATGTTAACATGATGCCTACCAGAATTCCCTGGAGAGACAACCCCAGCAATGTGTACTGGAGCTCTGCTTCCCTAGAGCCCTTCCCCACTAGGGAAAGAGAGACAGGCTGGGAGTATGGATCGACCTGTCAATGCCCATGTTCAGCGGGGGAGCAATTACAGAAGCCAGACCTTCAACTTTCTGCATCCCACAATGACCTTGGGTCCATATTCCCTAAGGGATATAGAATAGGAAAGCTATCAAGAGAGGGGATGGGATACAGAGTTCTGGTGGTGGAAATTGTGCAAAGTTGCACCCCTCTTATCCTACGGTTTTGTCAATGTTTCCTTTTTATAAATAATAAAAAAAGAAAATCTAAAAACCAATAAATGCTCAAACATAGGTTGTTCACATGATTCTTGCAAATAAGCAAGAAAAATAAAACAGAAGAAACAAAAAATGAGCAAAGACTGAGTGGGCTATCCACAGGAGAAACTCAGAAGGGTAATAAATGTCTGAAGAGATACTCAAATGTCAAGAAAGTGCAGATCGGGATGCACATGAGGATGAGGTGCCACTTCATGTATCATCTGATTGGTAGACACCAGAAATCTGGGAAACATGAATTCTCGGTGAGGATGTGGGTGGTGTAGATGCCTTTGTGCACAGCTGTATGAATTATGTCACCGCTGCTTAGTAGAACCTTATGGATATACTTAGTAATAGTAAGATGTTTCTATCCTAAGTCTCCAATTCTGCTCCTGGCTCTACAGCTCCAAGAAAGCCACATCCACAAAGAAATGTTTCATGGCTTTGCAAGCATACCTTTGTCCTCCCAAGCCCATCCTCTAAGTTGCAGTTCAGACTTGATCCTCCAGCCGTCCTCTCCACCTTCATGACTGATTCCACCTGCCCCTGTGTTTCTATCCCACTCCTGAATGTAATCTGTTGACATCACTGCGATGTGTATTTGCAGTTGCTGCTTAGTGTCATCTGCATCTTGCACTGGGCTGGAGTTGTGTTACAGTGTTGACGGCATTTGATTCATCCCATGTTCCCAGCACCTAGCACTGATCTGGCACAGAGTGAGGATTCAGCTACAGGAGTGGAGCAACTTTTGCACACCCTGGGGCCTGGATCTGGATAGGGTATTTGTAAGGCAAGATTTCTCCCATGTGTTCATATTCACCCTCACTATGGTTATCTCCACTCGCCTGATAAGGGCATTGAAGACTGCTTCCATCAGGATTCCTGGGTATCAACAAGAATTTCATGCATCCACTCCTGGTATAGCATTTTGGGAGGGGGAGTCTGTTAATAGTCTGCAAGGTTTTGAAGCAGAACATGTCTGCCTGGCCAGGATGTGATATGGACTCAGCACAGCTGGTATTTGTCAGCCACAGGCCTCGCCCTCTCACTAAACTTCCAATCCTCCTGTTTCCCCTGTGTTCAAGAATGTGAGGCCTGGCTCTCTTTGGACTCAGAAATGCCTCAGGCTGGGTCCTGTGAAATCCTAACCTTTCCTCCTGTCTCTATTCCCTAGGCATCACCACCTTCATCCTAAAATAATTTATGCAAGTGAAAAGGAGAAAAAAAATCCGATTCAGAAATACCGTATGTAGAACAACATCACGAAATCTCCTTAATGTCCCAAGTGCTAAGCTTAGGCCATTTGGGAGATACATTAGCTAGATAAGTATTAACAGAAGGGCCTATCACAGAAATGTTACCCTAACTACTACCTTTTATTAAGCCCCCAGGAAAACTCAAACCAGCCCCACTACTCCAATGTCTAGGATGGACCTGGGTATTTTCCCCCAGACAAGGCAAGCTCAAGTATCCAACGATGGAGACCTAGACTAACCAGAGGTACATTTTGGTACATTTTGGTGTCCTGGAGTAGGCAGAAAACTTAACTCTCAGCTGACATCCAATTTGGACCAGTTATTGGTCACCTTGGATGTTTTAGAGATCTGAAACAGAGAGAAGCTTTAATGCTGCTTTATAGATTTTCTGCCCAGCCCTTTAGTCTTCCTTCAGAAACCAGGGCACCTAAGAAACACTAAGATTTAAATTGTACTCCTACTCCAAACTTGCTGTCTGACCTTACTCAGCTACTTTAGCTCTGAAGATCCCATTACACTTACATCCCTAAATGGTCTCTTCCAACCTACAATCAGGATCCCAGATTGTAAGCTCCAGAGGAGGCAGACCAAGGGCTTCACAGCTCTTTCAACTTCCTAGCGGGTGGTGTAGGGTAATTGTACCACCCCTTGAAGTCTCAGTTTCTTCATCTATAAAACGAGGCTTATGGAACCAGCTTCCGGAGTCATATGAGAATGAAATCAGCATTTATATGGAAAACATTCAAAACAGTTCCCAGGGTGAAACAAGTGTTCAATAAATATAAATGGCTATTATTATCACTCTGGTTCTGGCCTCCCAAATAATCCCCAAGGATCTATTATTCATCTCTTATGAAATGCTTCCTCCTGCATTATGGGGGGTGGAGTGGGGGTGGTAAGATTGTTTTATTAGTTTTTTTACATTCTTCTAATTATTAGAAATATGTAGAATTAAAGGGTGGTACATCTCCATCTAGATAATGCAAAAAGTATATATTTTGTCCTGTGTTCTGTTGCTGCTACCTCTGGAGGAAGCCAGATGCCATACTGTGAGCTGACCTATGGAGAGACCCACCTAGCAAGAAGTCAAGGGTGGTTTCTAGCCAACATCCAGTGCAGGACTGAGTCCTCCTGTCCAGCAGCCCCTATGGGAGTAGACCCTTCCAACCACCACCTGAGTGTGCTGGGAAGAGGGGCCTCCTCAGACAGTACTTGAAGTGACTGTATCCCCAGCTTCCACCTGAAGTGCAGCCTGTGAGAGGCCCAGAGTTGAGATCCAGCTCAGCCAGTCCTGGATGCCCAACCCACTGTGAGGTACTATATGTCAATTGTTTAAGCCAGTAAAATATGAGGGAATTTGTTATACAGCAATAGCTAACTAGTGCAGTCTTCCTATGGCTCTAATACAAAGTATTTTAGAGAAAGTTCTAAGATTCAGTTTGTATTTTCCAATTATTATTTTACTTGCTTCACTTGACATATGCATATATACATAGATATATATGTACATATGTAGAGAGAGAAAGAAAGATATGAACCAGAGCACTACTCAAGTACATGTAGTGCTGAGGACTGAACTAGGAGCCTCGGGCATGCAAGTTTTACACTCTGCCAGTTGAGTTAGTTTCCCTGGTCATAACATTCAGTTTATTTTAAAGATTTCTGGGGTGACCCAATAAGAACAGTGATTTAATGGTAAAGAAGCATTCATGGAACTCTTTCTATATCAGAGGATTATCAGACTCTCCAGATGAAAAGCATCTAGAAGCTAAGGATGTGACTTCTGTTTGTGAAGCTGTTTATATCAACTGTATCTGCATAGTAGAAATTTTCTGTGACTATGAAACTTCCATCATATCTCTATGGCAGAAACACTACATAGCTCTTCACTCAGAATAGTAGCTTGAAATTGACTATATTCAAGTATAACACCATGGAAATCAGCAGAGCTGCATATCAAAGCTTCGGAATGTTTGTTTGAGAGCAATATTAAACTATCAGCTCACCATTGAGGTTAACCCTTAGAAGTTCAGAGAATTTGGGAGTTGGGCAGTAGCAAAGCGGGTTAAGTGCAAAAGCAAGGACTGGCGTAAGGATCCCGGTTTGAGCCCCTGGCTCCCCATCTGCAGGGGAGTTCCTTCACAGGCAGTGAAGCAGGTCTGCAGGTGTCTATCTTTCTTTCTCCCTCTTTGCCTTTCCCTCCTCTCTCCATTTCTCTGTCCCATCCAACAACGATAACAACAGCAATAATAACTACAACAACAATAAAAAACAACAAGGGCAATAAAGGGGAAAATAAACAAATAAATATTTTAAAAAACTAAAAAAAGAATTTTAAAAAAGAAGTTCAGAGAATTCTAAGAATTCCAGAGAGACTTGAACGGAAAAAGGCATTTCTTACTTGCAGAAGGTAGGAGACTCAGGCTATGGACCACAGGCAACAAGGTCTCTAAGCCCCATTCTGTAACTGCATTCCACAGGGCTACCGAAATTTCAGAATTCATATTCAACTAGGTAGCTTACCTTTGGAGATCTGTATTCAAATTCTCTCTTTGACTAATTGTCCTTGAGTAATTTAATTGCCTACTTACAAAGCCAAACTGTTACCCACCTCCTGAAGTTACACTAGTGACAAAATGCATGAGCAAATACCTAGCCCCTACTCTGGCATACACAGATCCTCAAAGTACTTAGACATTTGAAGGTTATTTCCAACCAACAACCAGTGCGGAATGAAGCCCACCTGTTCAGCAAGCCCTGTGGGAACAGACCCTTCCAAATTCCACCTGAGTGTGGAGGAAGAGGGGCCATCTCAGGATTTTACCAAACTCCACTCACTGCAAGAGAGAACTGGGTTTGAGTAGAGGAGGGGAAGAAATGTCTCTGTGCGCCCAATGTTTGCATCTGGGATTATCTTCTCTGACTTCTTTTCCTCTATCCTGACCTGAGGAGGCTTCATGAAGCCATACTACAGGAGCATGTGCTGAGCTGTGAGGTAGTAGCATGTGTAAAAGCAGCATCTTCACTTCTGTTACCATTCTCACCATCAAGAGTGGGTGACAAGGGTGTGAGCGGCCTCATTTAGAGGTGCACCAATTTTTCCAGGTAAAGCCTCATCGATTTAGCTTACTGCTGTATCTTCAGGATTTATCTTGATGTCTGGAACAAAGCAGATGCTCAATAAAGAGTTCTGGAATGGGGCGGGGCAGGCAGTGGTATCACTGCCTGCCCCGCCCCATTCCAGAACTCTTTATTAAGTACACATATTACAATGCACAAGGACCCAGGTTCAAGCCCCTGGTCCCCACCTGCAGAGGGAAAGCTTCATGAGTGGTAAAGCAGTGCAGCAGGTGTCTCTCTATCTCTCTCCCTCTCTACCTCTCCTCACCTCTCTCAGTTTCTCTTTATCTCTATCTAATAATTAATTAATTAATTAACTTTTAAAAAGAGTTCTGTGGTGTGGAGCTGTAGAAATTTCAAAGAATGAAGCATGTGGGAGACTGTTATATCTGGAGGAGGTCTTAGGCAGCTAACAGGATATTCTCACCAATTCCTACAGGCCCATTCTGTGGAGGAGAAAGAGAAGGCTCACCATCACTCAGGAGGCGATGAATTGCTCCCAAGCCAAGCCAGTCTCCCCAGAACCACATCCTGCTCCAGTCTCTGATGGATTTTTCTTATCCCTCAGATGCTGGTGAAATTTCAGAAGACCTCCAAATATCTATCTATCTGTCTATCTATCTGTCTGTCTGTCTGTCTATCTATCTATCTATCTATCTATCATCTAACTCCTCTAATAAGTTAAAACAAAGGAAGCACTGTGGTGGTGGCAGGAAGGACCCTCCACAAGACAGAGTTGAGAGCCCAAAAGGGGGTGTTTTCAGAGCTGAAAATGGCATGGTCCTTGTTAAGGAGCAGAACAACACTCTCCCCTCCTCCAGGGCTTGGAGGAGCTGGCCCTCCCCCTCCAGAACCTTTGACTTTATTTTATAATCTAATGCGGCTGCAAACTCCCTAGCTAAGCAGCTGACTTTTTACAGTCATGACTGGGGAATGACTTCATCTTGGTGAATTTATGGGTCACAGCAGAGGATGGAACAGGGGAACTTTAAAGGGGGAAATCACAGCCAATCCATCCCCCACCCGTTCTGATGAGTTCCCCAGCTCAGGATGCAAAGCCAATTCCTGTCCTGCCAGGGTGTGAGGTAAGCCATTCAGACCAGGCCAGAGTCCATGACCTCTACCTGGTATGTTCTGCAAACTCAACAGGACAGGATATTCAGTGAGAGACAGGGCTGGCTGAAAGTATCCAGGCTATCAGAGGGGACAAGCACAGGGGCCAGTTCTGACTCTGAGGAACTGGGCTGATAACTGTAACTGTGACATACCAGCCCTGTCTGCCTTCCTCTGGGAGAGCTAGTTCCAAGCTTCCCAGGGTATCAACTTGACTGTTCTTTAAAGGCAAAGGCAGCACCTTAGACTAGAAAATTCCCAGGTGCCAACCTACCTCCTGAGCTGTGTCATGATCACCTTACTAAAATGGGACCCCACAGGAGGCTCTACTGTCCCTGCCTCTACCTTCCTGTCTGCTATTCCCTGTGCCTGGAGCATCCTTTCTCTTGGAGTAACCCCACTTCTTCTTCTTCTAGTGTTTGCCCTTCTTCCTTAGCCAGTCAACAGTGTCAGGTTGAGCCTGATGTAAAGTTTCGAGACCTCCTTTGAATCTGGAGAGGTGGCAGTCGTTGACTATGTGGTTCATAGTCTGTCTGTAGCCGCAGGGGCAGTTCAGGTCGTCTCTGGCTCCCCAGCGATGGAACATAGCGGCGCACCTGCCATAACCCCACTACACAGAGTTTATGACCTCTGCACTTGACCCCTGGTGGGAGGTGCAGCTGCATGTGCAAGTGCTGGACACTGCTTCTATTTCACCTCCATGCCCTCCTTCCTTTGACCACAGTGCCTCCACAGAGGCTGCTCCAGGAGATGGTCACATGTACCAGCCAATCCACAACCAATCCTGAAGTCTAAGTGATTGACAAATAAAAGCCTTCTTTCCCTGCTTAACTAGTGAGTATCCCTCAAAGAATCAGGTGAGGGTGAGGCAGTGAGAGACATTGGGACACAGCATTTAAGGAGG
Organism: Erinaceus europaeus; assembly: GCF_950295315.1. Lineage (NCBI taxonomy): Eukaryota > Metazoa > Chordata > Mammalia > Eulipotyphla > Erinaceidae > Erinaceus > Erinaceus europaeus. The sequence continues at coordinate 26,142,619 of NC_080162.1, forward strand.
CTCTCATTCTTGGGGCTTCACAAAAAGGGCTTCCTTGAGTTTTTCGCCTCTATCACCTTACCCTAGTCTGGCTTTGGTCATTGGATAGTTGCCACAAACAACATGAAACTGAACATATATGCCCTCTAACCTCCAGCCTCTGGCTCTCTGAGCAGAAGTGGGGGGGGCGGTCTCTGGAAAAGTCTGGGTTCAGAAATGCTTAGCCTAAAGTGACGCCCTACTTGTTCTAGAAGTTGGGAATATGGCTTAATCTTTCTGAGCTGCCACTTCCATCTTCAGTGCATTAGCCTGTGAGCCCACTGTGCCTTCCCAACAAAGGCAAAGAAGTGAGCATGGCTTCCTGCTTTGTCATACATACTATCCCAGTTCCTGGCTATTCCCACAACACTGGAGGAAACTTCAGTGCTATGATGTCTTTTCCTCTTTCCATCTGTCTCTGTATCCGTCTCTCTGTCTGAAAAATTTAGCCCAGAGTAATGAGGTCTGAGGATAGAAAACAATAAATATATTTTAAAAAACAGTAAAAAAAAAAAAAGCATGTCTACTAGGGTTTGGCAGGTAGAAAAAGATGAGAAGAGATTCTGGTTTTGCCTTTTGATTAAGTCTAATACCTTATAGGGCCAGGCAGTGGCACACTTAGTAGAACATATATATATATATGTATATATATATATGTATGTATATATGTATGTATATATGTATGTATATATATATATCTTTATTGGAAGACTAATGGTTTACAGTCAACAGTAAAATACAATAGTTTGTATATGCATAACATTCCTTAGTTTTCCACATAACAATACAACCCCCACTAGGTTCTCCTCTACCATCATGTTCCAGGACCTGAACCCTCCCCCAGCCCCAGAGTCTTTTACTTTGGTGCAATACACCAACTCCAGTCCAAGTTCTGCTTAGTGTTTTCTTTTTTGATCTTGTTTTTCAGCTTCTGTCTATGAGTGATATCATCCCATACTCATCCTTCTCTTTTTGACTTATCTCACTTAACATGATTCCTTCAAGCTCCATCCAAGATAGGGTGAAGAAAGTGAAATCACCATTTTTAATAGCTGAGTAGTATTCCTTTGTGTATTGTTCAAAATAGCAGCACAATTTTTAATAGCCAAAACCTGGAAAAAACCTAGGTGTCTAACAACAGATGAGTGACTGAGTAAGTTGTGGTCTATATATATAGCATTAAAAGAGGATTTGAGCACTGGAGTTCAGCCATGCAAGGAGAAATGTTAGAAGATGATTCAGGAGTCCCGGTGGTGGGCACAAATGTTAAAATACCCAGCTTGAGCCCCCGTACCCTGACCCCATTCCACATGCAGGGGGAAAACTTTGCGAATGCTGCGTACATACGCAGGTGCCTGAGCTTATGGTGGGGAGACTGTTTGGGGCCATGGAGTCTAACTGTGTGATGACTTGCTGTGAACCTATTGGGTGGGCATGATGTGGAGAGAGAACTGGGGTTTCCTACAGGAGTACTAGGAGTTCCTCACCTTAAGTGACTTATGTGGAAACAGGCTCAGTGGGAACAATGAGGCCAAGTCCCTCAGACTCACTCTCAAGGGAATTAGGAGCAAGACTTCCCCTCCCACAGGTGCCCATTGCCAGAGGCACAGCACAGTCTAGCTCTCTGGCAGGACCTGGGCCTTGTCTCAGCAGTGAAACTGCGCCTCCAGTAATGCATGTCCAGAGCTCCATTCTTTGTGCATGCCTATGCCTTTGGGCTGGCTGAACCTCAAAGGTTGGGTCTGGTTACCTTGTCACATCCCTCCTGGCTCCTGGCCTGCTTCCTACCAGTGCCTCGCCTCCTTATTAATATCATGGACTCAGATTCTCACCCCCAGGGGCAGTCCCTCCCTCCTGCTACTGGAGGTTGCTTTACTGTCCTCCAGCCTGCTTATCCTGGGACCCTGCCTCCTGCTCTCAAAGCTGCTTCACATCCCTTCTACGCCTTTCTCATCCCTTTGGAATAATCATTTTAAGAAAACCCTGCTGCTCTCTTTCTTCAGCCCCATTGAGATCTGAGCGCTCACCGCCCCTGGCATATTTGATCAGCCTGCCTCCCCTTCTTGCCTACTGTCAGGGAAATTGGAATCAGACTCCAACCTGTAACGAGATTAATGTTCTAAAGACAAGCGTGTACCTCAGAGTGGAATCAGGGCTGTTGCTCTTTGATAATCTATTCAACTGATTTGGTTCCATCTTTAATAGACAGCTGTGTATTCTATGATGATTACAATATACATTAATCAAAGACCCGTTATGCTGAGAGTTGAAAATAACACTTCTTTTTATTCCCCTACATAGGAAAAAAATTTTTTTAAATTCCCTCTATTCAACAACAAGAATAAAAGTATTTGTATCTGGGAAGGGGGGAGCCCCCCAACACCAATTATGACCCTTTTGGGGAGGCAGGTCTGAAATTAATGATAAATTGTCATTTAAATACCTTGGTGGTCAGGTTAGAACATGGCTGGGCATCAGGGTGACCTTGCTTGAAAAGAGAGTCCATAACATATAGATGACACTCTGAAGAGACACTGACCCCTAGGAAACTCTCAGAAGTTTTTGGATCAATGATCTTCAAGGTTTCTCCAGCATTCACAAATCTGCCACATGCACTTAACCCACTGCACTACCTCAAATCTGATCTTAAATTAACTAGCACTAAGGAAATTCCAAAGTTACACAGCCAACAATGGCTAACTGGAGACTTGCCATTTAGAATTCATATGAAATGCAGCAAGTCTTGATTCTTTCTGTCTGCCTGCACAGCCCTGGAACTGTTTACAGTGACAAGCAAGTATGCTGAGGAAAGAGTCAGGGAGAGCGAGAAAGGGATCCTGACAGGACATGGGATCAGAGGGTTTGATCTCCACACTGCTGAGCCCTCGAAGGTATGGAATCTTGTCACATTTCTGGGCATTGGTGTTGTCATCTCAGCAATGGAAATGATGTTGTTTACAAACCAAGGTCATGGCAGGGATGAAAGTCCATGATGGCTATAAAGTACTGTGTAGAATGAATGCACAATGTAAACATACAGCAGCATCCCAAGTGGCAGCTGGCAATGAAAGGGTGGTAGTATTTGTCCCAGGTCTGAGTACAGTGCCTGGAGTCAGAGGGCTGGCATTAGCTTCTGAATCTGCCCTGTTCGGCTCCTTGTTTTCCTTGTTTCCACTATAACTTGGAGCTGCTTATTTATTATCTTGTCTTCCTCACTTTTTGTTTTTTCATATTTAGTTGTGGTAATAGTCATGGTACCCATGTCTTAGGGCATTGCATCTTAGGACCAGTAGAGGAGTTAACACAGTTAGATCATGTTTGGCCATAGTGAGTATCATCTAAGTATCTGCTGTACAAAACCTACAGTGGAACAAGAAACATACACACACACACACACACACACACACACACACACACACACACACCTGGGCTTGCAGGAACCACATATGCCTACTTCAATCCTGTTAGAAAATAGGTGTGGAATAAAAACTGTCAAACAAATGAGCATCCAGTGTGACTAAGAATGTAATGGTAGCCAAGACAAGGAGAGAAACATTTCATGTCACACAACTTATACCTACTGAGGGAAGGAAAGACACAGGCCTCATTATGAGGGACTGCAAATTCTTTCCTAGCACCAGTTTCTAAAAGGTGTGCATAGCATGGGTCTTGGATTGAGGGTAACAATAAACCAGAGAATGCAGAAATATCTTTAATCTGACCTTGACTGGCAGCTGAACCACGATGTTACTTTATGTCAGAATAAGGCCTATGTAAATGAGGCCAGGAGAGACTTCTTTGACCATCTTCTTAATATAATAACCAAACATAATTATTCTTAGAATGGGAATTCTTACTCTATTTTAGAGTCTTATACCCTCTAAAGAATTTAGAAAACTGCCAGACCGTCCACCGTTAGCACCCCATAATGATCCTGGGTCCATACTCCCAGAGGGATAAAATATAAGAAAGCTATCAAGGGAGAGGATGGGATATGGAGTTCTGGTGGTGGAAATTGTGTGGAATTGTACCCCTCTTATCCGATGGTCTTGTACCCCTCTTATCCGATGGTCTTGTCAATATTTCCATTTTATAAATAAATAAATAAATAAATAGAAGAAAGAAGAAGAAATAATTTAGAAAACTGTTGGAAATAGTTTTCTAGGAGATGAGTGTTTTAGTGCACACATTACAGTGTGGAAAGGTTCCGGTTCAAGCCCTCAGCTGGTCTGCACCTGCAGGAGGAAAGTTTCATAAGTAGTGCCTGTAGGCATCCTCTTCATCTCTTTTTGCTTCTCAATTTTTCTGTCTCAAACAAATAAATTATATATATATATATATATATATATATATATATATATATATATATTAAAGCTCCTCTCCCCAACAAAATGACCCTGCATCTAGCATTGTGCCCATGATTATGAGGCAGCTCAAGGATCTCCTAAACATGAAGTATTAATCGATTAGCCCTGTAGGCTAAGAACCACCTGGAAGAGAGGCTGGAGAGACTTCCCTAATGATACCATGTGGAAAAGCAACCTTTCAACTTTGTGGTGATGGAGATGCACAGGCCACTTTTCCCCATTGTTTCAACTGAGCTTGGTGCCAAGACCTGCCTCAAAGCTGAGTTCTTTGGCAAGAACCCGGAGTGCAGAGAGCTTCTATTGTTGATTGAAGGGTAATATACATAGTTTAGAGCTAAATGGGAAGGTGGCTTAGACAGTCCTCTTTCTACTACCTTCTTTTTTTTTTTTTTTTTGCCTCCAGGGTTATTTGTGGGTCCAGTGTCTGCACTAGGAAATCACTGCTTCTGAAAGCTATTTTCCCCCCTTTTGTTGACCTTGTTGTTTATCGATGTCATTATTGCTATCATTGTTGTTGGATAGGACAGAAAGAAGTGGAGAGAGGATGGGAAGACAGAGATGAGGAGAGAAAGACAGACACCCACAGACTTGCTTCACCGCTTGTGAAGTGACGCCCCTGCAGTTAGGGAGCCTCCAACCAGGATCCTTGTGCTTTGCTTCATGTGCGCTTAACCTGCTGTGCTACTACCCAGCCCCTCTACTACCTTCTTAGGGAGTCAAGTTATATAACCAGCCAATGCCACATGTACCCTCAAGAAGCATGCTGGGTAGTTCTGGTGAGTTGCTGACACTATGAAACAGGGCAACTTCTCTTCAGGAACAGGAATACCTCATGGTTGGTGGCCTTGGCCATGGAGTCATGTGTTGGAAGGACCTGGGGCTTTCCAGCAACAATGGCTTCTGTTATTCTGGCTCAGCAAGCAAGCCTTTGAAATTGTCTACAGATGAGTTTCCTGAGGAAAGAACGGCCAGCTCCCCAGCCCTCCCCTTATGAATACGGGAACTACAGCTACTGAAGATGAAGACCAGTTTGAACGTGGTACAAATTTCCTGCCGTTTTTTCTAGTCAAAATGAGACAGTACAAGAATGATGCTTTTGATATTATTTGAAACACTAGGGGATTTTACATTTAAAGAAGTATAGTCCAAAAGTAAAATACAAACTGAGCAGAAGCAAGCAAACTGTAAGAGAGAACTATGTGCTTATCTTTGGGAGCTGGGAGGCTGGGGACACAGAACTCTGGTGGTGGGTGTGCTGTGGAACTAGACATTGTAATCTTACAATCTTGTAACAAACTATTAGTAACAAATAAAATATATTTAAAACATAAAAATAAATAAATAAATAAATAAATACCTACAAGATGATGCAGAATACATTTCTGCTCTTGTCATTGCCCTCCTCTCCAACTGGTACACACACACACACACACATGTACACGCATACATGCATGTACACATACACACACAAACACACACGCTAATACTATACTTAAATATAAAATACCTCCCATGGAAGCAGTTACAGAAGCCAGAACTCCAACCCTTTGCATCCCAAAAATAATTTTGGTTCATACTCCCAGAAGGGGAGAAATGATAGGGGAAGATAACTAGAGGGCCCTGAACTCCATCAGGACCCGGAGAGAAAAGAGGAAAAAAGGAAAGACATTTGGAAGTAGTAATAGGTGTAGGTGTAACTTAGAAAGGAAGATAAGGTGGAACCATCGGGGAAAAAATGGGAAAAAATACATAAATATAGACAAATAGTTATAGAAATAGTAGTCAACTCATACCTGTGATGTTGGGAGAATTAATGTAGCTTCCAATGGAGGGAATAGGGGATGCAAAAGTCTGGTGGTGGAGATGGTGGAGAAGTATACCCCTGTTATCTTATAATTTTTCAAATCCATAGTAAGTCACTAATCAAGTTAAAAATAATAAAATAAATAAAACAAATTAGTTCCTTTCAAGTCTCTGCATGTGATTATGTTTCTTCCCTTGTGCTATTGTGTCATTTCTTTCTCAGTGGATGGTATCCTCTCTATGCTTTAAGACTCCTCTAAGGGTTGACAAACTAACTCATCTGGTAATGTACCTGTTTTTTCTCATGTCTAGCCAAGGTTCAAGACTGGAGCTCATCACATTAGAAGAAGTTATGACGCTTCAGTATCTTTACATCTCTCTATTTCTGTTTATCTCTCTGTGTCTTTCTGTCTGTGTGTCTCTCTCTGTCTCTCTCTATCTCTGTCTCTCTCTCTCTCTCTCTCTCTCAATCTGAAAACCTTAACTTGAAGCAGTAAAGGCCTGGTGATTAAAAAAAAAAATCTGTGACACCTGCTGGGACATTCCATCTTGCATCAGCTCACCAGGGGCCCCACCCTGCTCCACTCAAGGGGGCTTCTTGTCTATGAAAACAGATGACATGAGGTGTTATATACATCAACACACACGAGTGCTCAAGAAGAGTCCTCCACCAATGCCAGCAGTGATGCTAATTATGGTTGCAGTTGATTAAAATCCCCCAAGCTCTTTCTCATCCTTTTTCTAGCTAATCACAGTCTCAGTTCTTAAGAATGACATGCGTGTGAAATTGAAGCTGAGTTATCTAAAGAAAAATGACTTGTCCAAGGTCACAGGAAGAAGTGACAGGACAAAACTCCCAGCATGGCTGTTGGCCTGACTCCTCATCTGTAAACAGAGCACCTAGTACTGGGCATGGAAGTCCTGAGAAGGGGCTGAATGGGGCGGGCAGGCTCCCAGGAAGGAGCAATTGCATTTTTCAGCTGCTTGTGTTTTACCAGAGGGAGATTTTTGTGACAGTCTCTTTAACACTCTTCCTCCCCAAAATATATCACAAACAGTGTTGCTTCAGCGAATCTCAAATGAGTACATAATGATCAGCTTTATCATGAAGGTGTGACTGGGTCCACCAACGAGTGACAGTGTTATGAAATTAATCCCCTAAGAAGAGATATTCCATCTGACTTGAATCACTGAAGTCAGTGGAGCCAATTGAAGGACACAGATAATGTCCTCCAGGATAGGGGAATGATGACATAGGCTATAACAGGCATGTATATAACAAGATGTATGGCTTAGAATAGATGGGCACAGTGAGGGTAGAACCTGTAGACTTCGGTGCCTGCAAGTGAACCTGAGAGGTTGAGTGCACCCACACGGCCACGGTCTCTGCTCTGATGAGAGGATGCTGAATATCTTATGAACCTGAGAAAGTTGATTTTTGGCTTTGTTGTCTAGAGAAATAGGAACTCAGCTTTTAGTTAAAGGCTCACTATTTACCTATCAACCTGTAATGGGCTTCTAGTGGAATTCTTTATCATATGACACCCTTGGCTGGTACTTACTGAGGCACGAGTTGACTCTAGGAACCAAGTTCAGCAGTTCTCACATTCTTACCCAGGTTTGTATTCCAAGACTGTGACAGGATTGTACTAAGTATTTTATGACAATTCTTTATATGCATAAGGAAAATTTAAACTTACAAACTATTATTTAGTTCAGTCTTTTGATTCTTAAGACAATCTTGTGTGCTAGTTGGAGCATGTTTTTGTTTGTTTGATTGATTGTTTACCTGCTAAAAGAATGAGGAAAGCGAGATGCAGAAATGGTAGCTGACATACAGGATCATTGGAAGAACAAACAGAATTTTTACATCCAGGAATTTCTTTGCAAATATCCCTTTCATTGAAGGTCTAAACATGGAAAGATGATATTTAACATCTACAGGTGTTAGATGAGGTGTTAGCTGAGGTGGCTCAGCTGTAGAACACATGCCTAGCATGCAAAGGCCTTAAGTTTCAATCCATGGTACCAAACATGACAGAATGGTATGTCTCTCCTCTCCTCTCCTCTCCTCTCCTCTCCTCTCCTCTCCTCTCCTCTCCTCTCCTCTCCTCTCCTCTCCTCTCCTCTCCTCTCCTCTCCTCTCCTCTCTTTTCTCTCTTCTCTTCTCTGCCCCCTCCCTCTTCTCTTTTCTTCTCTCTCTATCATAGACTTAATAAGTAGAATTCTTTTTCTGCCATTGTCACCAGGGTTTTACCACTCTGGTTCATTTTTTTTCAGACAGAAATAGATAGACAGAGACAGAAAGGAGAAGGAAAGACCCCACAGGGCAGTAGGGGGCAGGCTCAAACCTGGGTCATACTCATAGCAAAGCAGGTATCTTCTCAGGACTATATGCATTCTCAACTCGGGGGAAAAAATGTTGTAAGAAAGAAAGCTGATACTGAGAGTAAACAGAGGCAGGACAGTCCTAGAGAGTATGTGTAGGTTACGTGGTGGCTGTGTGCAGGCAGCCCAGCCCTCCATGCCTAGAAGCAGCGAGGCTGAAGTCTATGTGGAATGTGTGTATCCAAGAACTCTTCCAGTCCATGGTCACAGCTGGGAACATTCTAGGTGCATGCATTCCAGGATCAGTCTTCCTTGAATGGCAGACTGACCCATATTCTCTTTGGAGAGTGGGGCAATCCCTACCATTGCTGTTCTACAGTGAAGGCAGGCCCACAACAGGGCTTATGATGACATTCCTTATGGAAGTAACCAGCAATGGTTAGAGAGAGATTTATTAGAGGTCTAAAATATTCTCAGTTGTGACCATGGATTGCAAGCTCAGACTAACAGGGACTCAGAGGCTACATAGGCTTCTGTACTAAAGGTGAATATATATATGGACTCTGGATCAGATCAATGGGGTGAGCAGTTAATAATATTTAAATATTTTCTTTGAAGTTTGGTAGCTACTCTCTGCCCTAATCCACCTAGGTAGCTCTATTCTCAACTCTGACACCATCTTCCCAGACAGTATTTTTAATCCATCTGCAGAATAGCTATCAAGCTCAAGCAAAAATTATTAGTCATGGGCCCCTAAGAACATACCTAATATAGACTTCCTAGCTTCTCCTACCCTAACATCACTATTCTCATCTGCTCTATTACAACTTTTTGGTTACTAAACATATTAACCTGTTTTATATCTAATTGTCTTTCAGCTACCGAGTTGCAGATACTATCATGATTTCATCCTGACTTCCCTGGGCAGACAACTTCACTAATGTGTCCCAGAACCCTACCCCAGTAGAGAAAGATAGAAACAGGCTGGGGGTATGGACTGACCTGTCAATGCCCATGTCCAGCAGAGAAGCAATTACAGAACTCCCACCTTCTGCACCCTAAAAATGATTTTTGGTCCATACTCCCAGAGGGGGAGAAATGTTAGGGAAAGATGACCTGAGGGCTCTGAATTCCAATTTCATGAAGACCTAAAGTGAGAAGAGAAAAAAAGGAAGGACATTGTAAGTAGCAATAAATGCATGTATGACTTAGAAAGGAAGAAATAGCAGGACCATAGAATACATGGGCAAATATAGATAAATATAGATAATTACGGAAATAATAGTCAGCCCCTACCTACGGCCTTGGGAGAACTACTGCAGTTTCCAATGGAGGGAATGGGGACACAGAACTCTCATGGTGGGAAGTGTGTGGAATTATGCCCCTGTTATCTCATAATTTTGTAAACCAATATTAAATCAATAATAATAAACGTGGTGGGGGGAAGAGCTCTTCATATCTCCCAGAGCCAGCCAGTGGCCTATAGTGACTTCTCTCCTTGCCCAGATTCTCTGTTAACCTAGAGACTGGGTTGAGATGGGGGCACGGACTGCTTTCTTCCTCCTGAGGACGTCTACACGGAGAAAAAGGTGTTTGCACACCTCTTTCCAATGAAAAGCTTGCCAATTACCTAGCCTTGCATAATATCTTTCATAAATGTACTTTATATATGTATCTCTCATACATCTATAGCTTTATAAATATTTACATATGTGCTATTTCTGGAGTACCACTAATGAACAGAAAATAAGAAGATGTCAATAAGGTTTACTGCTTGGCTGGTCTGAAGTGTCATTTACTTCCAAATCCTACCACTAACTCCCTCTCCCAGGGGTCTTGACAGGCTACACACATGCAAGATCCCAGAGAAACAGTAGTGGGGGTCCGGGGAAAGTCTCTTCTATCTTAACAGGTGTGCATGTCACTAACCCAACAGTCTTCATGGCTGTTTTCTATAGCAACCTCACGAGGTATGTCTGTTTGGGTAGATGTAAATACTAGGAACTACTCCCCCGCCCTTGAGATGGCTGTGTCTGCATCACATCACCCCATCTGACAGCCCTGCTTTGCAGGGGCTAGGAAGCAGAAACAAAGGGAGATGGCGATGACTAGGCCTGCTCTGTGCTGCTTTTTAAAAATATCTTTATTTTATTATCAGATAGAGACAGAGAGAAATTGAGAGGAGAGGGGAAGATAGAGAGAGAGAGAGAGAGAGAGAGACAGAGAGACACCTGCAGCCTTGCTTCACCACTCATGAAGCTTTGCTCCCTGCAGGTGGGGACCAGGAGCTTGAACCTGGGCCCTTGTGCATTGTAATGTGTGTGCTTAACCAGGTGCACCACACTGCCTGGCCTCCTTCTGTGCTGCTTTTGACATCAACAACAGCAACATAGCTCCTCAGTGAGATTTTAAGGGGGCAGGGGATATCTTATTAGGCTCCCTTTATATACAGGGGCCTTGCACACTAGGAAACAAAGCTCAGGGCTATCACAGCCTGAAGCCAGTCATCAAAACAAATTCCTATCCACCACTGCCCCCCTGTACCTCTCTATCCTGAGAAGTTCTGAGGAGAAAGGGGGTAAAAAAAAAAAGTTCTACATCTCCCATAGTCAAGGTCTTGTGAGTACAATTCAACACTCAAGGCACTAACTGTCCTTGTGGAGAATCCAAGACTTCCCAAGGTAGCACTGAGAATCCTCACACTGACTCTAAAGGAATTCCACGGACACCATTTAAGAAATGCTGGGTAATTGCTCCTGGCAGGTAGAGCTTATTGACTTGTCTGTGCTGTTCACCCTATCTGGGTTTGAGAAATAATAGCCAGATGTTCACCAAGCAGTTTTCTTCATTCTTTATGAAGTAAAGCAAGGTACTGTGGTCAAATGTGTGTGTGTGTGTGTGTGTGTGTGTGTGTGTGTGTGTATGTGAAAAAGAGAGAGAGAGTTTAAAAGCTAATGTTGTTGATTATGTAAAGGTTTAAAAGATGCTGGGTCCTATATGATTACACGCAGGACTGTAAATAAAGCCCATATGGTAGAGGAATGAACACATACCACCCATCACTTAGGTTTTTGTCTGAACTCCTCTTCCCTCTTTTGTTATCTCTGTCTTGGTCCTCATGTTCTTTTTTTTTTTTTAAAAAAAACATTTTTTATTATATTTATTTATTGGACAGAGATAGCCAGAAATTGAGAGGGAAAGGGGTGATAGAGAAGGAGAGAGACAGAGACCCCTGCAACACTGCTTCACCACTCGTGAGGCTTTTCCCCTTGCAGGTGGGGACTGGGGGCTTGAACCCGGGTCCTTGTTCACTGTAATGTGTGTGCTCAACCAGGTGCACCACTACCCAGCCCCCGGTCCTCATGTTCTTTCTGATACTTTTCTACCAATATTATGTTGGGTTCTTTTTAAGAAGACAACTACTTGAGTTTAGTCCTGGCTCAGTCATCAAACAGCTCGGTGACCTTGAACAACTCACTGACAGCTCATCTCCAAGGTGAAAAGGACTATGTTACCAGAACACTGGTTTGCTGAGTCACCCCATCAAACACATACCTAAAAAGTGTATTCGGTGGGGGATTCCATACATGGCACAGTGTTGTGGCCAACATTATTAACGTTTGTTTGTGCTGGGCATCATTCTAAGATGAAGAGAACAATGCTCACACAGTTGAAGCCATGAGAAAAATTGTCTACTGCTTTTTTTTTCTTCAGAAAGAGATTAATGGGGATGGTGTTGTCTTGTCAAAGACCTTCTTTCCTGCCTCTTCCCATTCGGCCAGGCACACAGTAGGACCTCAAAGCAACCTTCCATAGAATGGTACCTGATGGTTCACCTAGAAGTCACTAAGTATATCCTTTTGGTCTCCTTCATGTTGGAGAAAGAGTTTAAGGTGCAGGGATTCAGAGTGGGAGCCAGCCAGTGGCCTATAGTGACTTCTCTCCTTGCCCAGATTCTCTGTTAACCTAGAGACTAGGCTGAGGTGGGGGCACGGACTAGTTTCTTCCTCCTGAGGATGTCTACACAGAGAGAAAAGTGTTTTCACACCTCTTGCCAGTGAAAAGCTTGCCAATTACCTAGCCTTGCACCACTTATCTTTCATATATATACTTCATATATGTATCTTTCATACGTCTATAGCTTTATAAATATTTACATGTGTGCTCTTTCTGGAGTACCACTAATGAACAGAAAATAAGAAGATGGCAATAAGGTTTACTGCTTGGCTGGTCTTCATGGCTGCTTTTCTGTAGCAACCTCACGGGGTATGTGTGTTTGGGTGGACGGTGAACACTAGGCACCCTACTTCCTAGTGGGAAGACTGCAATACACTTGAGGCTCAGCCCCAGGGAGACACCGTGCCTTTGCTTGGAGAAGGGCCTGCACCATCTGCCTGAGCACCATCCTTGAACTCAGGCTGAACCCTGCTCAGGAGCATCATCCTGGGAAAAGAGACTGCATTTGCATCGATTCTCCGCACAGCCATTCTCTTTAGGGCCATACATTGTTCTTTCCTGACACAGGCCTGGGGAACTGCAGCATCCCTCCCCTTGCTCTCTATGTAAATACAGGCTCCTTGAAGGATATTTATTGGCCTGCAGAAAAGATGCGGGGAATTTTGCTCTCTAGGTAAGTGATAAAAAAGAGCAGTGAACAGATATGTTCACAAGCTTATTTACCACAAATCTCTTATTTATGGCCTCATAACCTCCTGATGGCCTGGTGCTCTGTCCCTCCCCCTCCCTCCCACAATACATACACCTTGTTTTCTTCCCAGACAGAGAAAATGCTGAGCTGAGGACTATTTGTCCAAGGTTCCTCTCTGCTTCCAGTCTCAACAGTTGGAGTTGGACCAATCGATCTCCCCATGGCTGTGTGGATGATGATGAGGTCTGCAGGATGAATCTCTTGCTTCAAAACCTATTGGACTTATTATAAGACCTCAAATGTGGCATAGAGGGCCCAGCCCACAGCTTGACTTTTGGAGCATTCAGTGAACACCTGCTGTGCCCAGCAATGAGAATGATGACAGGGATGGGAAGGATAGTATTTTGTGGCCCTTACGTGGGTCTCTTTCTTCTGTCTTCTAACAGATCTGGAACCACCCTCAACAAGCCAAATGTCTTTGCATTTTCCACTCAGTGGCTCTTCCCAGCAACCCAATGAGGATGCAAAATGTCCCCAGTCGAAAAGTGCCACTGATTTCCACGCCATGATTTCTCTCTCTCACCCTCTTTCTTTTTATTTTAATGCTATTAGTGACCTAATACTGATTTACAAAACTATAAGATAATAGGGGTATATTTCCACAGAATCCCCCAAACAGAGTTCTGTCTCCGCATTCCTTCCATTGAAAATTGCAGTTGTTTTCCCAAGGTCACAGATATGGTTTGACTATTATTTCTATTACTATCTGTCTCTATATATATATATTTGTCCATTTTTTTTCCATGGTCCCATCTTCTCTTCCTTTCCAAGTCATACCTACACCTGTTACTACTTCCTTGTGTCCTTCTTTTTTTCCTTTTCTCTCTCCAGGTCCTGACAAAGTTGGAGTCTAGAGCCCACTGTTCATCTTCTCCCTATCACTGCTCCCCCTCTGGGAGTATGGGCTGTAACTCTTGATGGGGTGCAGAAGGTGGGAGTTCCAGCTTCTGGAATTGCTTCTCCACTGGATGTGGTTGCCCCATCATGCTTTCTCCATCCCTCAGTGTCCCTCAGTGGATCTGCATTATCACCCAGACCCTGACTGGAACCTCCTAGATTTCCCTCCCTATGGTGCCTCCTCCCTCTTTGTATCTCCAGCTCCTGGGCTTGGTCCCCATTTCCGGCTGGGTCCACCATGTCTGCTGCCACTGATGCCACCCCAGCTTCCAGTTGTGATTTTTTTCCCTTTCATGTCCCTCTGCAATCTTCCTAAAATCCTCACTTCCCTTGATGAAATTCTTAAACAAGTCACTGTTGCTCACAGGACATTACCCTGAACCTTAGGAACAAATTAAAACATGTCTCCCATGAGCAGGTCTGACTTTGGTTGGGCTTCTCAGCAGCTCCTATGTTCCACCAGACTGGGTTGTATGCGGTTCTCTGTCCTGCTTTGCCTGTTCTCTCCTCTGTGTTATGCTGGACCTTCCTCTTAAACTCTGCTCTCCTCTCCCCAGCCTGTTTCCCTTCTACTTCAACCTCAGAACTCATTTCCAATGCTCCCTGCCAAATGCCGAGACAACTTGCCCACCATCTCTACCTCCATCACCACCTGTCCTTCCTCTCTGAGTCCACATCTTCTCCCCACCCATATAGCGAAAGGTGCTGGGCTATGTGGTTTAAGACACACTGGATAATCCAGTATTATCATTATTATATCAAGAACTCTAAATTAAGTATATCTTCAAAGACTCTTCCCAAATACGACAACATTAGGAGCTGGTTGTTCCTCTGTGGAAGGCAGCTCTATTCAGGCCATCATTGCTCCCCTCCTCAGTGCTTCTGCTTGCCTGAGGGAGACTCTGCCTGCTTCTGCACCTCCTTTGCAATAGAGTTTGTGACCCATTTCCCTGCAGATGTTGGCTCTCCTATGGGCAGAGACTTACACATCTATATCTGCTATAGCTGGCTCTTGATATGACCCACAGATAGGCATAAATAACAAATAGGTCAATGGAGGAATTGAATGTCTGTCTCCCCACTGTACTGAGGAGAGGAACAAACCCTAAAAAGAGAAGCAAGATGGCTATATTGCCATAGTGTGAATTATGGCAGAACCAAGAGTATGCTGTCAGAACCATGACCTAGGCCCCTTCGCTAAACACCATCTAACTTCCCAGTAGAGACCAGAGTCATCCCCAGAAAATATCTTCTTGTATCTCTTTAGAAATTCAAAGAGATCTCCATATTCTCATCCTGTGAATAGGCTTCCTTCCTGCCCCATTGGTCTACCCCCATTCCTAAATCAGAAATGAATGCTTCCCTTGAACTTGGTTGTTTGTGAAGGAAAACTACTCCCAAATGTTGGGTTTTCTAAGGACCTTTGGACCCACACTACTGTAGAGTCCTGCAGGAACTGTTCTGGGATGTCCAGGATACTCCAAGATTGGTAAATTGGGAAATCAGCTTTTATATGGAGCCCAGGCCTCCACTGGGCACAGATAATGAAGAAGACACCACAGGGGTTTGAAACAGAACCATTCACACACACACACCCCAAAAGCATTCACCACTGCACAAGAACACTGAGGGCAGAGATGATTAGCCCTATTTCAGAGGAGGAGGAGCTGAGCTGCAGAAATGCTAGTGAGCCTGGAGAGGGGGAGACTAGACTCCACTGAAGAGATATTGTCACTAAATCCCTACTGTCCTCCTACACTACTCTGACCCCATCCAGTGGCCTTTCTGATGGGAAGCAGTGGGTTTGTTCAGAAATCACCTGGCCATGGTGTTGGCTCAGACATCACCCCAAAAGAAAGGGCTGAAACCCCACATGCACACACTTCAACCTTTCTTTGTGAGTCATCATAATTCAGGAATGTGTGTCACTCATTCTGTGGACTTTATCAAAGTCATTATGCTGTGACAAATGCTCACTCTTGTCCAACCCACCTCTATTCTCTCTGGCTTGCCAGGCATTTCTCAGCCTCCCTTCCTCTTCCACTCACTGGTGCAGACAGTAGGTAGATGGAGGAGCAAGGGAGAAATGTTGCAAACAGCTCACTCTGTCACTGACTAGCCACATGTCCCAAATGGTAGACCACTCAGCCTCTCTCAACAGTTTCTCTCACAAAAAAAAAAAAAAAAAAGGCAACAGGTCAATACCCACTGCATATATACTTCAAAGGGGCAGTGAAATAATACATGTAACTTTGTATGTCCCACTGTGTGCCAAGATAAGCAAGAGGTTCTGAAGGATTATCTCAGGTAATTATTTTGCAAGCCTCTAGTTTAATAGGTGATGCAACAGCAGCAGAGAAGTTCAGAACTTGCCTAAGGAAGCACAGCCTTTATGTATTCTCTTTCCTGCCTTTAGTGTCCTCTCATCACTTTTACTGTAAGGCATCAGACTTAAATTCATCCCATCACAGGTATCCATGAGATCAAGAATTTCTGTCTGCTGAAATCTCTAGTCCCAACATATGGAACAGTCCCTAGAATATAGTATGAACTCAGTGTCTGCCACTGATGTGTTGACTCAGTGGAGAAGACATTCCTGTACACAGTTGACTCAGAGCTAGTAGAAATGGATTCATATGCCAGCAGCCAGAGAAAGTGCAAGGGGAGCAAACTGAGCAGAGAGGAATGAAAAAAGAAAAAGTCCATGGAGGAAGTGGCAAGCAGGGAAAAACAAGAGGTATAGTTATGAATCACTTCCTCCTTCCTTTCTTCCTTAAATATCCACACACTATAGGTCGGGAACTAGAAATGCAAAGATGAAAATGTAGACTTTCCTTCCGTGGGGAGATTACAACCTGGTGAGAAGATAACAACAACCTTCAGAGCCCGGCATGATGGGCATTATTTGGCTGCAAAATTAGAACTAGGCTGATGTGTAAAGTTCTTAAATTCTTGGAGTCACTGATGGTTTATACCCAGAAGCACTATAATCATCCATGTATTTCAGAAGAACTCACAGGCAGCAAGGCAGGTTATGTATTGAAGGGGGAAAAACGGGAGAAAGGAGGCCTGAGAAAAACAGTAGTGGCTTCCTGCCAGAATGCGAACACTGAAAAACTCCCATCAGTTCCCAACTCATCCTTCTCACTACCAACAGCTTGAAATTGGCCGTAGGAGAAGGATTGACATCGTGGACTTAATAGCAAACCAGAACCTGTTGTCTAGAGTTCTGGCTTATTCACATAACGCAGGTTGTTCTAGGTGTGTGCCAGTGAAATGTGGATACAGAACATGATGCTGTTGGGGTTCTGTGTCCAAACGAATACAGGATTTAACCAACTCTGGTTTTTATCTTTGCTTCATCATTTTTTTTTTAATTCAAAAGACTTTTTTGTCTTCCATAGTTAAACAGAATAGTTTCTACAGGAGGTATGGAGCCCCGATCTCTGAGTAAAATGGACATAATCAAGGCAAACCTCAGAAGGTGGAAGAACTTCAGCTGAGATGGACTTTGTTTTTTGTTTTCATAGCTTAGAGACCTCTGGAGCCCATGGGATGAGCCACTGATCTAAGAAGGAACAAAATGTTTCATTTTTTGTGTAGCATTTGCAGCCAAATTACCTGACCCAGAAGCAAGAGAGCTGGAAGGGAAAAAGCCATTGAGCCAAATTACCTCCCTCAGTCTCCCAGAACTCCTGTCCACATGTCTTTGAAGAAGGGGAACCACAAGCCAGCTAAACCACAGAGGGCTACAAACTGCACAAAGCTGCTGGCACACAGGTCACCAGAAAATGGGCTAAACAGGAGACTTGCTCACCGCATGCTCCTCACATGTCAATGAGGGGGGTGAAGCTGCTCTGCTTCCAGGTAAAAACACAACTGTGTCACTCCAGAATGGCAGGAAGTGGGAAGGTATTTACAGGGATTCCATAAAACCATCATCTTATGATGTTAGTTACAATCTGTGAGCGAAAGCAGGCATGATGGTTGAATGACCACAATTCTGAGGAAACGTTGACCATGACCAGTAGATTCTGAGGCATGTCAGAAAGCCTCGACAAACACTGCTTGTTGCTACACATATACTGCATAGGGGTGTGTGTGTGTGTGTGTGTGTGTGTGTGTGTGTGTGTACAATCAATTAATAATAAGAACTCTTTCTGTCCAAATCACTACATAAAAGTGCTTTCTGCTTTCACATACCTTCTCTCACTGGTAGTGTAAAGGAGGCTCATATTTCCAAAAGCTGACAGGTAGGTGCATGCAACTCTTTTTTTTAATTTATAAAATGGAAATACTGACAAGATGATAGGATATAAGGGGTATATTGCCACACAATGCCCACCACCAGAATTCCGTATCCCATCCCCTCCCCAGAGCAATTCTTTTCTCTCATTCTACCTGATGTCCTTCCTTAGTAGTTACTTTTTTTTGGTTTTCCTCTCCTACCTTCTGATTTTCACCAACTTGTTTGTTTCTTGCCTTTATTTTTTTTCTCTTCTCTCAAATCTGCCCAACTCCTCTTCCTTGCTGTCCTCAATCTTTTCCTTCCCCTGTCCCCCCATCTAATGTATATTTCTCTCTCGTCTATTCTTTTTCTTTTTCTTTCATTCAGCAGCCCCTGCCTCTCAAGATCAACAAACAATTGTAAAGCTGACTTTCTCTCAAAAGAGCTCTCATTTGGCTTTCATCAGGATCCTTTCAGAAGCCCTGACCCCAGAAAAAGGCCTGCACTCAAGCTGCTGATTTCCTTGGCTATGTCTTATCACCTTCCTCTACTATGCCTTTAAGAGTCCATATCCACTAAGAGTTTTAGAATAGACATATAGACAAGGAAGAAACTAGAAATACCCCATCTCCTCTTCCCTAGTTGTGTATGAGTAAACTAATCCTCCAAGTGGGACCATGACACCACAAGGTCGTGAAGCCAACTAGAGAAAGGATTGGTGTTTGAACAGTGACTCCCCAAGCCCTTTCCTATCAGTGGTCATGCCCCCTCACCCCCGCCTCAGCATTAAGCAAACACTTCTCAGAACCACATTCTGCTTAGCAACAAATGCTGACATTTTTCCAGACATGCCCCAAGGCATCTTGGGAAGAAGCTACAAAGTTAAACAAAAACAAACGGTGAACTTGGTAATTGCACACAATCCTATTTTCTTAACAAACCGACTGGATCTCGTTAAGGGAGGCTTCTGAACGTAGTCTGAGAGAACCTTGTCGTCACCCGTTAAATATGTCTAATTTCACACACTGTCGTGTAGCTCTCCACCCAGCTGGATCTCCACTGACAAGGACTAAATTATTGCAACTTGGCCCATTTCTTACCATATAGGTATTTTTTTGCATAGAATATTAGGGACCCTGCTGTAACTGTACAGCATCAGTGATCTTACATATTTGGCATGTGCAGCAGACTTTTAATTTATCTAAGACAGAGACCTGACTCTTAGACAGTGTTGTCTGATGCAGACATGGCATTTTGTCTTATCTGAGTCCTGTCTCGTCTCCACTCCTCAGTTTCCCAAGCTGTATCACGAGAACGGATTCGCCTCCCCACACACCCGTCTAAGCTTTGTTGTTGTTCAGACTTGCTTTATACTTGCCAAGCTATTAATGACATAAAAATGCTGAGTGAAGTCTGGTTTTTGTTAGGGCCTTTGCTTACAGAGTTGTCTTCCAAATCAAGGGCTTTCACAGGGCCTCTTAATAAGCCTATAGCTTAAAAAAAAAAAAAAAAAGAAAGTGAAAATACTGAACCTCTGGGTGCACTCTACTCCCCATAATGAAACATGCACAGAGGACATGCATCCGGTTCAAGGACTTTATACAAAGTTATAATAACTTAACAGTAATAAGCTAATAGTCAAATGGAATTAATAACAGAAATGTGGCCATTTAAGCAGTGAGATGGCCCTGTGTCGTGGAATTTTTGCAGCAAAACCCTCTTGAGTTCCTATAAGCTAATAGCAATTAGCTTCTGAGCTAATGGCAGCTGCGGTCATAATGAGATTGAAATTGATCATTTAGAAGCAGGCTCCCATAAGCTGGTCTTATGAGGCATTGCAGTTGTAAAGCATTGCCTTGACCCCTTACTCTCCTACCTTTCATCATGACCTCACCATCTTCAAGGCACTCAGGACTCAGCATGCTCCTCTCCCTGTGTAGCATGAAGCTCTCTGGAGCTTCAGGAAGGAAGCATCAAGGTCATTCCTGCAGCTGGAGACCAAGAATTCTGAGCCATCACAGCAGAGACTCTATCCCTCCTGTAGAAACCATTCTGTTGGCAGGCACCTACTAGGCAGGTTAAATCTGCCTTAGTTTCAGATTCTGTTCCTGACTCCACCACTTCTCTGATCTGCAGTGGATAAACCTTTCTGAATTTCATCTGTTTCCAAGTGTAAAATGGAGTATATATTATCTACTTCAGAGGATCAAATTAATGATGTAATATGAAAATCCATGTAGGACTAAAGAGACAGCATAATAGTCATGCAAATGGTGTTCATGCCTGATATGCTGAACTCCCAGGTTCAATCCCCAGCACTGCCATAAACCAGGGCTGAGCAGTGCTGTGGTTAAAAAAAACACAAAAAACAGAAGAAGAAGAAGAAGAAGAAGAAGAAGAAGAAGAAGAAGAAGAAGAAGAAGAAGAAGAAGAAGAAGAAGAAGAAGGAGAAGGAGGAGGAGGAGGAGGAGGAGGAGGAGGAGGAGGAGGAGAAGGAGAAGAAGAAGAAGAAAGAAGGAGGAAGAGGTAGTAAAATAAATGAAAAGGCTAGGAAAAGAAAAGGAAAGGAAAGGGAAGGGAAGGGAAGGGAAGGAAAGGAAAGAAAAGGAAACGAAAGGAAGCCTATATAAAGGTCTTACACAGGGTTGACAAGATAGCTCTCTTGGATAGTATGCTGCTTTGCCATGTTTGCAACCCAGAACACAAGTTCCTCCACTACATGGAGGGAAACCATTATTTTCTGAAAATGTTGTGGTTCCCTCCCTCCCTGCCCCACTTCTCTTTGGCTCTTTATGAAAAATACCAGCCCAGAATAGTGAAGCCACAGAAATAACAAAAAAATCATATAGAGTGCCTTTTCTAAAAAAATATTCAATATTATTACCACAGAATGTGAGCTCAGATCTACAGGGATGCAGAGGTCACATAGGCTCCTAAGCTGAATCAGATCACATCAAATCAATGGGATTTACAATGAACAATATTTATACACCTTTCCCATATTAGGGAGCTACTCTCTTCCCTCATACAGCTTTCTGGTCCTTCTGCCAGCCATGATATCATCTCCCCAGATAATAATTAGGCTCCACCTGCATATCAGATTTCAGGCTCAGGCAAAGAAAAACAAAAACAAACAAACAAACAAACAAAAACATTAGTATAGCCACAGGCCCTTTGAATATAACTGAAATATGCCTACTAGCTATCTATAAAACAGAGACACACGCCCCCCCAACTCTTCACCTGCACTATTCCAGCCTTTAGGTCCATGATTGGTGAACTATTTGTTTGGCTTTGTATGTTAACTCTGTTGTCAACCACCAGGTTCCAGATGCTAGCAGGATGCCAACCAAACTTCCCTGAATAGACAACTCCACCAATGTGACCTGGAACTCTGCCCAGAGCCCTTCCCCAATAGGGAAAGAGAAAGATGGGCTGGGAGTATGGATCGACCTGTCAACACCCATGTTCAGTGGGAAAGCAATTACAAAAGCCAGATCTTCAACCTTCTGCATCCCACAATGACCTTGGGTCCATACTCCCAGAGGGTTAAAGAATAGGAAAGCTATAAGGGGAGGGGATGGAATATGGAGAGCTGGTGGTCGGAATTGTGTGGAGTTGTACTCCTCTTATCCTATCACTTAGTCGATGTTTTCTTTTTATAAATAAAAAAAATTTTTTAAATACCCTAAAATAAAGAAAAAAATGTTCAATGTTTTCTTGTCTGCGCTGGTTAGTTTTCACTGTGTAACAAATCACCCCTAAAAGTAATAGCTTAAAATAACTACCATTTTATTTAGGTCATGATTTACATGGGTCTGTTGAGTGTTTCTTTCTGATCTCGGATGGTGTAGGTGTTCTCTGCTGGGCTTTCTCATGCATGTGTGATCTGTCGATAGACTGGATGGTGGCTGAATGGTCTAGGGATGCCTTACACACATGCTGGTGGTTTGACAGCTGTCATCATGGGTCAGAAAGTAGTTGAACTTGGGGTTCCCAGAAGATGGCAGACTGAGAGCTGCTAGTGGCTTGAGCTCTGACCACATCTCCTGGAAAGGGTAGGATTTTCTGCCTTTAGTAGGCCAGTCAATAAGGGGTCCTAGCGGTGACACCAAGGAGGTGACTATAACTTAATTTGGGTTAAGAATTAGAGTAGGAAAAAAGGGGGAAATTTTTTTTACCTTTTAATTTTTAAGCATACCTCCTCCCCCTTGCCCCCCCCATAACCAGTCCCTGGGGACCAGCTCCTAGCAGGCTCCCCTGCTAGGAGATTCTTTCTTTACTAAATTCCTGTCCCACCAGGGAGTATCATTAATTCTAAGTCTATACCCTTCTGAGACCTCTGGCCTTTTTTCTTTCTAAGTAGCCAACCCCCCCACCTCACCCCGCATAGTTAATTAAATAATTAAAAATAAATAAATTTTTAAAAAACCTTTCCTTTCACAGATCTTTTATGACTGTTCTTTTTCTTATCTTTTTCTTTTTTCTCTCTTTCTCTTTTCTTTTTCTCATTCTTGTCATCCTTTTTTCCTTAATCCTACATCTTCCAAAGCCACAGCACCCAGCCCCCCACACCACCTAACAGTGTGCTTTTTTGAATTCACTGATACACATTTGGGAATTATTTTGGGGAAGAATTCTGACTCAATGTGGACTCTCACTGTGAGTGTCTCTGCTCAACTTCCCTTCCTCCTTTAGCTACCCCTAGAATATACAGTGAATAGTAGATCTGCATAACTATCTATTTCAGCTATCGTTGTCTAGTCCTGAGGGTTCTTTTTTCTCATTCTTAACAATCAGCTGCCTCTGATCACAAGGTTTGAGGTAATCTGGGACAGGGTTTTTATTTATTTTTTTTACCCTGCTCTATTTTACTATTAATATTATATAAAGGCATATATCTTCCCCACTTTTAGGTTGATCAGAATTAACTCTTAGCATATATTTCAGTGCTAGGGTAGTGGGCATCTTATCTATTGTGGGAGGAATTTGTCTCCTTAATCCTACCTCCTCTACAGACTCTCCCCTCCCTCCCCCTCCTAGCTAATCAAAAAAATTAAATTAAATTAAAAATAAAGTAATAAAAAAACCGTTCCTTTCACTGCTCTTTAATTACAGCTCTTTTTCTTATCTTTTCTCTTTTCTCTCTCTTGTCTCTTTTTTCTTTTTTTTTTTTTATCTTGTCATACACTTCTTCCTTCCTTCTTCTTTGCCTTTCTGAATTTGAGAATTATTTTGGGGAAGAAATCTGACTCAGAGTGGACTCTCTATATGTGTATCTCTGCTCTACTTCCCTTTCCCCTCTTGTTACTCCAAGAATATACAGTGGATAGTAGATTCACTTAACTGTCTATTCTTGCTATCCCTTCTTTCTTTTCTCTTTCTTATTCACTGGGATTTCGTTACTATTTTTTCACGGACTGGAGAAATTGTTTGGCTAACTGGTAACAATTAAACTGCTTCAATACTTGCTTCAGTTGCTACTGTAATTCCTGAGGTTGGTGAGTGCAATTCTCATAAAGGTATTTAGTACAGTGTTGCTTGTACTCAAGATACAACAACTGAGGAACAACAGAGCATATAAAAAAAAGAAACATATAAATCAAAAAAATGGGTAGATCAAAAACAAATAAAACTGCTACCTCAATGAATGAAGACAAGAGCCCAGAAGAAACTACAAATCAGCCAGAAGTAACCATAGATAAGAAAAGTATGCAAGCAATAATAAACTTATTAATCACAAAAATGAAAACAACATTGGAGGAAAGGAATGGCAGTATTAGGGAAACAACAGTTGAGACCCCCAAGGAAAATACTGATTATCTTGAGGCAATTAGAGAACTGAAAGCTAAAATATCTATAATGAAGAAAGAAGCTGAGGCAAGGGAAAGCAGACTAACAGAAGCAGAAAACAGAATTAGTCAGACAGAGGATGAGTTAGAGAAAACTAAGAAAGAGGTGAAAGAGCTTAAAAAGAGAATGAGAGGCACTGAAAACAACAACAGAGACATATGGGATGATCTCAAAAGAAGTAACATTCATATAATTGTCCTGCCAGAGGAAGAAAGAGAGGAAGGGGAAGCAAACATTCTAGATGAAATAATAGAAGTCTGCAGACTTCTCCACTCAAACTCTAAAAGCCAGAAGGGAATGGCAAGATATCTATCAAGCCCTGAATGAAAAAGGGTTTCAACCAAGGATAATATATCCTGCTAGACTTTCATTCAAACTAGATGGAGGGATCAAAACCTTCTTAGACAAACAACAGTTAAAGGAGGCAACCATCACCAAGCCGGCTCTGAAAGAGGTTCTAAAAGACCTCTTATAAACAAGAACATCACTATAATACTTGCAATATATCAGAGCAAACAAAAAAAATTTTTTTTGAACAATGGCACTACAATACATTAAATCCATAATATCAATAAACGTCAATGGCTTAAACTCACCCATCAAAAGGCACAGGGTGGGGGGATGGATCAGGAAACATAACCCAACCATATGCTGCTTGCAAGAATCCCATCTGTCACAACAAGATAAACACAGACTTAAAGTGAAAGGATGGAAAACTATCATACAGGCTAACAGACCACAAAAAAGGGCAGGAACAGCCATTCTCATCTCAGACACGATAGTTTTTAAATTAAATAAGGTAATAAAAGATAGGCAAGGACATTACATAATTATTAGAGGATCAATTAGCCAAGAAGACTTAACAATTATTAACATCTATGCACCCAATGAGGGACCATCTGAATACATCAAGCACTTACTGAAAGAATTTCAAAAATACATCAATAGTAATACAATAATAGTGGGAGACTTCAATACCCCACTCTCACACTTAGATAGATCAACAAAGCAGAGAACCAATAAAGATACAAGAGAATTGAATGAAGAGATTGACAGACTAGACCTCTTGGACATTTTCAAAGTCCTCCACCCCAAAAAACTGGAATACACCTTATTTTCAAATCCACATAACGCATACACAAGGATAGACCACATGTTAGGCCACAAAGACAGCATCAATAAATTCAAGAGCATTGAAATCATCCCAAGTATCTTCTCAGACCACAGTGGAGTAAAACTAGCATTTAACAACAAACAGAAAATTACTAAAAGTCACAGAATTTGGAAACTAAACAACATACTCCTTAAGAACCACTGGGTCAGAGATTCACTCAAGCAGGAAATTCAAATGTTCCTGGAAACAAATGAAAATGAAGACACAAGCTATCAAAATATTTGGGACACAGCTAAAGCAGTACTGAGAGGGAAACTTATAGCCATACAATCACATATTAAACACCAAGAAGAAGCTCAAATGAATGACCTTACTGCACACATCAAGGACTTAGAGGAAGAGGAACAAAGAAACCCTAAAGCAACCAGAAGGACAGAAATCACTAAAGTTAGAGCAGAAATAAACAACATCAAAAAAGAACCATTCAAAAGATCAATGAAGCCAAATGTTGGTTCTTTGAAAGATTAAACAAAATTGACAAACGCCTAGCCAGACTCACCAAACAAAAAAGAGAGAAGACTCAAATTAATAGAATTGTAAACTATGGAGGAGATATCACAACCGACACCACAGAAATCCAGAGAATCCTGCGAAACTTCTATAAAGAACTATACCCCACCAGGCTAGAGAATCTGGAAGAAATGGAACAATTCCTAGAAGCATATGCCCTTCCAAAACTGAACCAAGAAGAACTACAAACTCTAAATGCACCAATCACAGACAAAGAAATTGAAACCGTTATTAAGAATCTCCCCAACAATAAAAGTCCTGGACCAGAGGGCTTCACAAATGAATTCTACAAAACTTTCAGGAAACAGTTAGTACCCATACTTCTTAAGTTTTTCCATAAGATTGAAGAAACAGGAATACTCCCTTCCACCTTCTATGAAGCCAACATCACCCTGATACCAAAAGCTGATAGGGACAGAACAAAAAAGGAAAACTACAGACCAATAATACTGATGAACATAGAAGCCAAAATATTAAACAAGATCTTGGCCAACTGGATACAGTAACATATCAAAAAGATTGTTCATCACGACCAAGTGGGATTCATCCCAGGAATGCAAGGCTGGTTTAACATCCGTCAGTCAATCAATGTCATTCACCACATCAATAAAAGCAAAGCCAAAAACCACATGATTATCTCAATAGATGCAGAGAAAGCTTTTGACAAAATCCAACACCCATTCATGCTCAAAACTCTACAAAAAATGGGAATAGATGGGAAATTCCTCAAGATAGTGGAGTCTATATATAGCAAATCTACAGCCAACATCATACTCAGTGGACAGAAGCTGAAAGCATTCCCCTTCGGATCAGGGACTAGACAGGGCTGTCCACTGTCACCATTACTCTTCAACATAATATTGGAAGTTCTTGCCATAGCAATCAGGCAAGAGAAAGAAATCAAAGGAATACAGATTGGAAGGGAAGAAGTCAAGCTCTCACTATTTGCAAATGATATGATAGTATACATAGGAAAACCTAAAGAATCCAGCAGAAAACTCCTGGAAGTTATTAGGCAATATAGCAAGGTATCGGGCTATAAAATCAATGTACAAAAATCAGTGGCATTTCTTTATGCAAACACTAAATCTGAAGAAGAAGACATCCAGAAATCACTCCCATTTACTGTTTCAGCAAAATCAATCAAATACCTAGGAATAAACATGGCCAAAGAAGTGAAAGACTTATATACTGAAAACTATGAGTTGCTACTCAAGGAAATACAAACTGATACCAAGAAATGGAAAGATATCCCATGCTCATGGATTGGAAGAATAAATATCATCAAAATGAATATTCTCCCCAGAGCCATATACAAATTTAATGCAATACCCATCAAAGTTCCACCAAGCTTCTTTAAGAGAATAGAACAAACACTACAATCATTTATCTGGAACCTGAAAATACCTAGAATTGCCAAAACCATCTTGAGGAAAAGAAACAGAAATGGAGGCATCACACTCCCAGACCTGAAACTATATTATAAAGCCATCATCATCAAAACAGCATGGTACTGGAACAAAAATAGGAACAGAGACCAGTGGAACAGAATTGAAAGCCCAGAAATAAATCCCCACACCTATGGACATCTAATCTTTGATAAGGGGGCCCAAAGGATTAAATGGAAAAAGGAGGCTCTCTTCAATAAATGGTGCTGGGAAAACTGGGTTGTAACATGCAGAAGAATGAAATTGAACCACTTTATCTCACCAGAAATAAAAATCAACACCAAATGGATCAAAGACCTAGATGTCAGACCAGAAACAATCAAATACTTAGAGGAAAACATTGGTAAAACACTTTCCCACCTACACCTCAAGGACATCTTTGATGAATCAAACCCAATTGCAAGGAAGACTAAAGCAGAAACAAACCAATGGGACTACATCAAATTGAAAAGCTTCTGCACATCCAAAGAAACTATTAAACAAACAAAGAGACCCCTCACAGAAAGGGAGAAGATATTCACAAGCCATACATCAGACAAGAAACTGATCACCAAAATATATAAAGAGCTCAGCAAACTTAGCACCAAAAAAGCAGATGACCCCATCCAAAAATGGGCAGAGGATATGAACAAAACATTCACTACAAAGGAGATCCAAAAGGCTAACAAACATATGAAAAACTGCTCTAGGTCACTGATTGTCAGAGAAATGCAAATTAAGACAACACTAAGATACCACCTCACTCCTGTAAGAATGGCATACATCAAAAAGGACAGCAGCAACAAATGCTGGAGAGGATGTGGGGACAGAGGAACCCTTTTACATTGCTGGTGGGAATGTAAATTGGTACAGCCTCTGTGGAGAGCAGTCTGGAAAACTCTCAGAAGGCTAGACATGGACCTTCCATATGATCCAGTAATTCCTCTCCTGGGGTTATACCCCAAGGACTCCATAACACCCAACCAAAAAGAGGTGTGTACTCCTATGTTCATAGCAGCACAATTCATAATAGCTAAAACCTGGAAGCAACCCAGGTGCCCAACAACAGATGAGTGGCTGAGAAAGCTGTGGTATATATACACAATGGAATACTATGCAGCTATCAAGAACAATGAACCCACCTTCTCTGACCCATCTTGGACAGAGCTAGAAGGAATTATGTTAAGTGAGCTAAGTCAGAAAGATAAAGATGAGTATGGGATGATCCCACTCATCAACAGAAAATGACTAAGAAGATCTGAAAGGGAAACTAAAAGCAGGACCTGACCAAATTGTAAGTAGGGCACCAAAGTAAAAACCCTGTGGTGAGGGGTAGACATGCAGCTTCCTGGGCCAGTGGGGGGTGGGAGTAGGTGGGAGGGATGGGTCACGGTCTTTTGGTGGTGGGAATGGTGTTTATGTACACTCCTAGCAAAATGTAGACATATAAATCACTAGTTAATTAATATGAGAGGGGGAAAATTAATTGTATGTCTCAAAGTTTTTCAAAACACAAACTGAATCTTTTTAATATATAGGCTGTGTATTTGATATGCGGACTCTCTCAAAAGCCTAGACCAAGTAGATCAGAAGCAACCAATAGCACAGCTATATACAAGATACTGGGTACTGTACAGCAAACCCTAAGGAAAGGACTTTTCAAAGTTAACCCAATTACCAAATAATGTGATGATAACATTAAGTATCCATTGTCTTTTTGAACCCTAAGACAGCAGGAACCTCACATTTCCACTACAGAGCCTATATTTGCCCCAGTCCTGGAACCATTGGATAGGGCCCACTTTCCCGTATGCCTCTCCCAATCCATATCAAATAATATTGCATCTGCCGATCACAACCTAACCAATGCAACGATTGCCGCCTCAACATGCTTCACTTCAGACTGTGTCCAGAGACTTCACGTGAGGAATGACAACCCTTCAGCTTCATTACTCAGTTGAGACCTTTCCTTTCATAGTATACTCTAATTTCATCTCAGGTGGTTCACTTTCTAACAAAGTCCCAAAACCTAGATATACACCAGTTTCTGTGAGAGAGAGCATATGTTCACACATATCCATAAACTACTGCAATATATATACCTGAAAGCAGAAGTATACCAGAGTTTGCAGTGAGTACCTCCCTAACACTTCCTCTCCACTATTCCAAGCTTTGGGTACATGATTGCTCAACAATTTGTTTGGCTTCGTATGTTAATTCTCTTTTCAGTCACCAGGTTCCAGATACCATCAGGATGCTGGCCAGGCTTCCCTGGATTGAAGACCCCACCAATGTGTCCTGGAGCTCAGCTTCCCCAGAGACCCCCCCTACTAGGGAAAGAGAGAGGCAGACTGGGAGTATGGACCGACCAGTCAACACCCATGTTCAGCGGGGAAGCAATTACAGAAGCTTGACCTTCTACCTCCTGAAACCCATAATGACCCTGGGTCCATGTTCCCAGAGGGATAGAGAATGGGAAAGCTATCAGGGGAGGGGGTGGGATATGGAGATTGGGTGGTGGGAATTGTGTGTAATTGTACCCCTCCTACCCTATGGTTTTGTTAATTAATCCTTTCTTAAATAAAAATTAAAAAAAGAAAGTAATTGGACCACATGGCTCTCATTCTCTAGCAGGCCAGCCTGGGCATATTCATGTGGTTGTTTCAGGGATCCATGCACAGAAACAAAATACAAGTCCTGGTATGATTTATAAATATCTGCTTATATTATATTTATGATATTGCCACTGGCCGAAGAACTTACATGACCATGCCTACCTGCACTCTACTTCCTGATGGAAAATCATGTTCTGAAAGGACATACATTCAGAGATGGAAAGAATCTTTGCTTACTTTCTAGATGTTCCACACCTTATTTTCTTTCATTAGTTTTATTTATCTCTATCTTATGTCTGGTATGTAGCTATTTCCTAAATGGCTATTGAATTAATAAAGGAATAGATGATTGAATGAGAGGAACATCCTTCTGACGGTAAAAGCTGGATTCTATGGCATAACATGATTTCCCCAAGACATCACTGCAATTTGGTGGTGGAAGCAGAATTCAGACTCTAGTCTCGTAGCCTTTAGTCAAATAATTGTTTTCCCTTCTGTAGATGACAGAATCAGCCAAACTAATCTGGATGTAACTTATTAAACACAAAGCACCACAACACTTCAAGATATTTGACCATGTGCCTTCTCAGAGTTTCAATTTTCCTCATATGCTAATAGGCATGAGGTTGTATCAGTGATGCTCCTGCTCTATTGTCTGGGTTGAATTGGAAAACACTATGGTCCCAATGCAAGTCTCTGCTTAATGCTTCTAAATAGAGAGGAGCAGGAAAGAGTGGTAATGAAATTCCCTATGCCCCTTCTGACTTTGGATGCTGCTAGAAATTCAGTATCTGAGCCAATATGTAGATATTCCTTGATCCAACTCTGAAGAATTTGGACAAAAGGTGGTTAAATTACTTAGGAATCAGTTTCAAAGTTGTTTCCCTTTTTATTTAAAAAGCATAAATTATTTTCTCCTGGGGATTAAAAAAAAGTCAACATTTAAGTTAAAATGTGGCCTTCTTCCATCTCTATCAGAAGGGTCTCAAGCAAATTTTATGGCTAGAGGAATAGTGAGGAAGTTGAGTAAGATGCCAATGCTACCTTTCCCATTTTGAGTCAGCCAAGGCTGCAGAGCGAAGTTGGGAGAAGTGAATTCTGAGTTCACCTTCAGAACTCTCTCTCCTTTCCCATATGTCATCGAATATTTGATTTGGACGGATCCTGGGACCCATCTGTCTTGACAATACATCACCTTATGCCATGTCTCATGTATCAGTCAACATGGTCTAAATTAGCTGCAGTAACAAATGACCCCAAACTCTCAGTGGCCTGCAGCAGCATTTGTAGGTCACATCATATGTCATTGAAGACCAGATACATCTATGTTCTATGTCATGCAGGTTATGAGAACAGCCTTCCAAGCAGGGGCTGGTCTCCACCTGTATCAAGTTTAAGAGATCAACTATGCCAGTTCCAGGTTAAGAAAGCATCCCTGACTTGAGGCATTGCTAGCTTCATGTCTGAAGGGGAAAGGGAGACAGGTAGAATACCTCTTAGTGCTTCTGACCAAAAACAACACACTTCAGTTTTCCTCATAGTTCATTGGTTAGATCAAATCAATTGGCCAAGCCTAATGGGGTACGGAGGAATAATCTTCTATGGAAAAGACCAGCAAGTATTTTAAACAATAATATAATCTAACACATATGGCCTCTGCATGGGTCTGTGTGGTGCTGGTGTTTAGACAAGGGTATGGATTTTCCAGGGCTGAGCTGGAGTGAAAGAAGAATGAGACCCAGGAGTAACATGTGGGAAGAGGGGGAGACCCACTGGCATTTGCCCTGTCTGCTTCAGTCTCCAGCAAAGGAAATTTTAATGGGTGCTTCCATGAAGCCATTTGCTCACGAACTCCACAAATTTCCAGACATTTCTTCTTGAAGCAGTCCCAAAAATTGTTGGAGGGAAGCCAGTAGCCTGAGCTGTCTGGCTTGATTCTAAAGAATAGAAAGTCCCCTCCTCCAAAGGTCACACAGGGCAGGAGGCTGAGTACTGTTTGGAAAAGGTATAATAGGGCCAAGTTCCATGTATGACCATGGGTCACCCAGAATTCCCTGCAATCAGACCCTGAGCCCACACAGTGCATGTTACAGCGTCAATATGGAGGGCATTTTACTGTATTTTAGCTCAGCTTCTTTGACTTATCACTCTTGTAGCCTTTGATAGCCAGTCACTCTCTGGTTTTCATCACAACAAAGATAATAACACCAGAGCAGAATTCATGTGCTAAGAAATGGGAGCTCTTTGTGGAAAAGGATAAATAGTAGTTTGACTAAGTGTGACTAAGATGACACATCCTGTGTTTCCTGGGGCCCCATGTCTTATGAGGATTCAAAAACGAGGATAATCCCTTACCTCCAAGATCTCTAACTCATGGTCATGGGTCGGAAAGAATGGGTGCTGTTGGGGAGGCAGAGATTATAGCTTACACAAGGAACATCTTTATAATAGGGATATGGAATGGGTCACCAAAGAGGCAATTTCCCATCATAAAAGTTTTGCATACAGAGCTTTATAGCTAACCTATTCAATGAATTTTAAGGTTGAATGTCCAGATAGCATGACCTCAGAATTGAATGATTTCTAGTAAACTCAGGGGCATAGTCATACAGCCTCCTGGATGATATCATATATGACCATGTTTCATTAAGGACAGCGTATACCCTTGCCTGGTCCCACTTGAATTATTTTAAAGACCTTTTGATGTTCTTTCACCCTGACAATTCCAAGAGACTTAGGCTATGGTTCATGCCCAATCCCTTAGCATTTTTTGTACTGTCCTATGGCTGGTGGTCTTCTGGTCCCATAAGGTACTGTCCTATGGCTGGTTTAATAAGTTACATTCAGATTAGTTTGGCTGGTTCTATTATCTGCAGAAGGGAAAACAATTATTTGACTAAAGGCTACAAGACTAGAGTCTGAATTCTGCTTCCACCACCAAATTGCAGTGATGTCTTGGGGAAATCATGTTATGCCATAGAATCCAGCTTTTACCGTCAGGAGGATGTTCCTCTCATTCAATCATCTATTCCTTTATTAATTCAATAGCCATTTAGGAAATAGCTACATACCAGACATAAGATAGAGATAAATAAAACTAATGAAAGAAAATAAGGTGTGGAACATCTAGAAAGTAAGCAAAGATTCTTTCCATCTCTGAATGTATGTCCTTTCAGAACATGATTTTCCATCAGGAAGTAGAGTGCAGGTAGGCATGGTCATGTAAGTTCTTCGGCCAGTGGCAATATCATAAATATGATATAAGCAGATATTTATAAATCATACCAGGACTTGTATTTTCTTGGGAAAACTATTGCAGTTTCCAGTGGAGGAGATAGGGACACAGAACTCTGGTAGTAGAAATTATATGGAAGTATACCCCTATTATCTTATAATTTTATAAGTCATTATCCAATCACTAATTAAAGAGATGAGAAGTTCTCAGTATAAATAGTGGTTCTTGGTCACTGGAGAGTACTGGTATACCAAGTACCCAAAGTACTTGACTGACTCCATAGGGAAGTACATTGAGGACTAGGGATGGAGAGAGCCCAAGGGAAAAGGGAGCTGAGAGGAAAGGTTCTGGTAGGAAACAGATGATGTCCCTAGCTCTGCATGTGACAAGCATATAGAAGAACTTGAGGTTGGGGTTTTATAAAGATCAGTTTATCTTTTTAGAATATTTGTTTTTATTTATTTATTTGTGAAAGATAAGAGAGAATGAAGTAGGAAGAGCCAGAGCATCACTCCAACATTTGTAATACCAGGGATACAACTTGAGAACTGAGGATTCATACTTGAGAGCCCAGTGCTCTACCCAGTGGCCCTGCTCCCAGGCTGCATATAATGATCTTTTTTTTTAAAAAAAAAAAAAAAACTCAGAACAATGTGGTTCACTCCCCTTAGGTCATCTTCCTTTACCATCACTGAAAATGACTTTGGCATTTTCCAGTGGCTGCCCGATGTCTGTACACTTGCTGATCCTGTGAGGCATTAAAATCCAGAAAATGATTCTCTTCTAGTCAAGATGATAGTAGTGGCTTGAGGTATGAGAGGAGTGAGACTTGACTTTACAATTGCTGGGCTGGCAGCAAACCTTGGTTTATGTTTAAGGTCTGGGAGGCTGCTTTCGAGGAACATCTTCTCAAAAACTAAGCAAGCAGTTCTTTCCTCTGTAGAGAGAGGTAGCAGCTGCCAGGCCCACAGGGACTGGCGGCTGTACAGCTAGTAACCACAGGTATGGCCCTTGGATCAATGCTTGTGCTGTCAAATGCCACCTGCTATAAGCCAAATGAAGAAGAAATGACAAGCTTGTACAATATGTCAAAGAACAAAAGCAAACACTGACTGTTGTCATCTCTGTCATGTATGTCTATCACACCTGCACATTGTCACGAAAGGCATTATGTTCAGAGTACCTATGTGAGCTGTCAGGCTGGAGCTTATTTCAGGCCTTGATCTGCTCTTTAGGCCTATGTCCAGTCCCTGTGGGCATTGTGGTGGAGTCCTTGCCCAGGAATGGAGAATCTTCACTTCAGTCATGTTGGCATGGGGTATCATGCACATTTCTTGGCTGAACAGCCTTTATCAGGACACTGGGGCAAGCATGGTTTCGCATACTCTGCTGGTACTCAGAACCCACAGAGAAATGAATAGCCCCTTTCCACTTCACAGATAGTATGAATAAGACTCAGGCAAGGAGTAACTTGCTCAGGGTCATCTAGGGACTACTCACCATTGACCCTCCTGATGGCAAGTGTTAAGATAACCCAGGCCAGGACACCTCCAGTCTACAGAACACACAAGGTTGGCCAGGAAAATGGCTCAGAGGGTAGAGCACAGGAGTTCTATGTCCACGGTCCTGGGCTGCATCCCTGCAAATGCTAGAATTATACTTCAGCTCCTCTCTCTCTCTCTCTCTCTCCCTCTCTCTCTTTCATTATCTCAACAAATAAAATCTTCAAACATGATTGCACAGGGAAGGTTTATAGACACACTGAGGTACATAGATCTCAACACAGACCTGCCCAATGGGTCATTCTGGAAGCAAGACCTGTCACCCATTCTGAACAGCACTCTAAGTCATTCCAGGGCTTCAGAGGTCAGGCGATGTCCACACCACATGCCTCCTCTGCCAGTCCGACCTGGCTCGGTCCTCTTGGGGTGGACCTGCAGTGGCAAACATGCTCCCCCCCCACACACACACACACAGAGATGAACAGAGAGCAAAAGGAAAAGAAACCACAGCACCAAAGCTTCACCCAATGTGGTGGGGGCCAGGCTTGAACCTGAGTCAGACACATGGCAAAGCAATGTATTGTATTTTGCCATCCCTTGTGCCATTTTCTAACTGCATGATTTGAAAAGAAAGAGAAAGGCTTCAAGGAGCACCATCTTTTTATACTACTGGGAAGTCTTTTCTACTCAGGAAGATGGGGAGAAAGCTAGTTTGATTTTCTGTAGCATCTAAGTTGCTACAGAAAATCAGCAAACCACTTCCCCTCTCTATGTCTCAGTTTCCTCTTCCTATAAAATCAGGATATACCTACCTCCACCTTGGTTAGGTGAGGAGGGAGCAGTGAAGTCCTTCCTGGAGGTGACACCTCAGGCACAGGTGAGTTTTGGGGGTCACCCCGGACTTAGCATTCACATAGAGGCAATGGCCTACCCCTAACCAGGGAGATTCAAGACCTCTGTGCTCCTGTGCCCACCTCTCTCTCCTTACCTCCTCAACAATCCACAGTGATGTCTGGAACAAGGAAGCTTACCCTCCTAGTATGGAAGGCTAATTAATTTGTATTAGGGCTTAGGATAATTAAATTTTTTATCTGAACTTAAAAATAAAATAAAATAAATAAAACTAGGTTATAGGGACCTATTGGCTAGTATTTACTAAAACTAGAAACAGCTGGATGTATTCTGGGGAGAACAATGGGTCTCTGCATCACTGCATCATTATAAGTCATTTACTCACCAATCTTGATCAAGAGACTTTAAGTCTCCACTTGCCCCTTGGTCCCCACCTTTGCAATAATAATGGCATCTCTCTTCAGCCACCCCCAAGCATCACATTTAATCTTCAACCACCCTGTGGGGAAGGCACTATCTCCTCCATTTTATAGCCAAGAAAACTGAGGTCAGCAAGTGCAATGACCCACCCATTTGTATAGCAGGGAAGTGGCAGAGGTAGGATTTGAATTTAAGGCAGAGCACGGCTGCCTGTGCATCCCTCCTTGAGCTGGCAGTGCTGCTTTGGTGTCCTAGTTAATTGTTGATAGTTCCTCTCTGAAAATAAATACAGCTGAACTCCCTCTCTCCCACCCTCCTTTTTTTTTTTTCCTAAGCTTGTCATGAATCAGGGGGGAAGCAAGGGAACAAACTAAGGATGGGTTGGAGCAGAAACTTGCCAGTGGAATCATTTTGCAAAGCTGCCTTTCTCAGCAAGCTGCCCCTCTTAGACGCTTCAAAGGCAAACCTGCTCCTAAGCAGCCTCCTTTGCCTGAGCCAAAAGCCATTTATCTGGAATATTAATATACCAGCAGCTGTCTGTGACGGTGCCTGCCTGTGATCACACACTCCTAGCAATGGTTCCTCCTGGGAATGCTCCGGGAGGCTCCAGGAAGCTAATGGGTCCCCCGTGGCACATTCTAGTTACCTTTTGTTTGGTTTTCCCAGCTCTGCCTGCAGATTGTCAGCTAAGCGTGCCTCAGAGGGGAGCTCTGGGGTAGGATGGGGCCACTGACAGCAGACAATGGCTGCCACAGCACAGCCAACTGGTCCTCCTCAGTCACAGCATGATGCTTAGCAAACAACATGAAGATCCCCAAAATCCAACCCACAGACCACATCTAGCACCAGAAAGAATTAGACTGGGTAGTAAGTCTCATCTGAAAGTAAAGAACACAGAATTCAGAGTGGGAGTGCCAGGTTCCAGCTATAGCTCAGTCATGCCATAGCTGTACAACCTTAAGTCAAAGGTCCCTTGGACCTCAGTCTCCCCTTTGTAACTGGAGACAGTTAGACTTGATGCTCTTTAATTCTCTTCTGGAAGTAATATACCACCATGGTGTATAGATACACTAAGCCAAAGTTATGGGTTCAAATCCACACCTTTCCAAGCGGCAAGCTTTGCCAATTTTCTTAGTCTCTTATATCTGCAAGTTTGTTATAAATGAAATGATCCCTGCGAGGACCTCATTCAATGAGTCAAATGACCTTTACTGAATTTGACATTTCATTCACTACCTGTAACCAGTCCAGAAAATCCAGCTGGAAGTGATTCTTCTTTTTTTATTTTTTTTTCTGAGCAACTTGTTTCACAAGACTAGTGGTTCATAATTAATCACTGTGATCAGTAGTGAGAAGCTATTTCCTGGAATGTCACAGTGCAAAGTATCTCCCAGCATGAGAATGTCTTGCATCCTGTAAGGTCAGCAATCAAATGTCACGATATTCTATAATATCAACTCAAACACCAACCCCCATCAACCGTTAGTCTATTTTGTGTCCCTGTGGTCCTACTCTCTGTCCCCAGCTCAGAATAGATCTCCATAACTGTTACCTTTTAGTGGAGCTTCAGAGGAACTACTCAGTAATGACAACGGTAACAAACACTTACTGGAAAATTAGCACATTGCGGTTACTGCACCAAGTGCTTTTTACATTTTAATGCACTTCATGCTCATAGTAAATAATCTTATGAGATGGGTGATGTTTCACACA
Organism: Erinaceus europaeus; assembly: GCF_950295315.1. NCBI lineage: Eukaryota > Metazoa > Chordata > Mammalia > Eulipotyphla > Erinaceidae > Erinaceus > Erinaceus europaeus. Next base: position 26,180,269 of record NC_080162.1, read on the forward strand.
GAACAAGTCTTCAAAAACATATCCAACACCACCAACATGGTAAGTAGCAGAGATAGGATACAGAAGTTGAGGATGAAACTGAGTTGGTAATTTGTTTCCTAACTACAAGACCAGTGATCATCAAACTTAACTGTGCATCAGAATCACCTGGTGGGTTGTTACAATGCAGAGTGGAGACCCCTACCCCTGGAGTTTCTGGTTCATAAGGACAGGAGAGGGTCTGAGAACTTGGGTTTCCCAAAACATTCCCAGGTGATGTTTGCTGGTCTAGGAAACACCACTCTGAGAACAACTACATTAAAGGTCACACTACTTCAGAGTTTAAAGGAAACTGAACTTAATGTGAACCCCAAGGTCCCTGGGGGTTCTGGATCACTGAATCTCCCAAAATATACCCACAGAAAAATCCTCCCTCCTACTTGCTGTGGCTGAACAGTACTTTATGGTAAAAGTGGGATGAGATTGGTGGTCTAGTATGTTTGAGAAACTTGGGTTCAATAGATTTAAACAGGTTTCTTTGCTGGCTTCCTTCTTTGTGTTGTCTATATACTACCTGAATGTGCTCTTTCAGAATTCAGCAAGCCTCTTGAATACATCTGACTTACAGAGCAGTCCTGAGGCCAGTGCTCCCCCACACCTGCCTAAGTGGATGTTCTCCGTCTCTGATGTGAGGAGGTCTAGGAGGCCTAGAATTCAAGATAAATTATATAGTTCTGCTCAGATGTCAACTCCAAGAAGTGGGTTAGAACCAATGTGAATAACATTCAGTGAAGATGTACTCCTGTTCTCCAGCCCCATGAACTATATCTGATATAAATGCAAATGCATTTCCTAGATTCTAGTTGCAGGAAAAGTCAATAAGTGAATGGTAGTGCAGTTGGCAGTGCATATGTTTTGAGTATGGTATATACCATACCCTAAGACAAGGTAAGATCAGTGTTTCACTCAATCCACCAGAGAAATAAAATGAGCTTTATTTCACACATCTCTAATAGTTAATTATGTTTCTCTGTGAACTGGTGGAACAAAAGAGAAGGAAGTGTAATCACTGTCCTTAAGGTGTTTGCAGAATGGTGGGATAGGTCACCCAAAGTCCAAATAATCTAAGTCAATGTAGGATGCGAACATTTGGAAGATGGTGAATCACTTCTCACCAGAAATCAAGAAGTTATGCCAAGAGACAGATAGCATTCTAGGAAGGAATTGACTTTCCTTCCCATCTAGTCCAAACATACCATCTCCTTCAGAGGTAAGGTGTGCTGAGGGCAGTGAGCAGCAGAGTTGGCAAGTTGTGAGCAAATATCTGGTCTGACCAAGGCTTTCTTTGCTGACCCAAGAAAGACTTGCTGTCTCATCAGCTGAGAGTACGAGAAAAAAAGTCAGAATGAAAGAGGACTCTAGAAAGAACTCAATCTGTGGAGATCACAGAGAAGGACCACACTAAGTGTCCCTGAAGGAAACTGCTGGTTTTCCTGTCAAGTTGCACAGATAGGTTGCAGCCTAGGTTATCCTTATAACACAGGAAATAGTAGAAGACAATATACTGATTTGACTGGAACTGACTGAGGACCTACTTTCAAGATGACTTGCTCCCATGGCAGATGGTAGCAGGCTCCTATCTCTTACCATTTAGCAGTCTCTGTAGAACTTCTTGAGGATTCTTAAATATGGCATTTGACTTCTTCCATTAGCAATGATTCAAAAGATAAGACAGCAACCACTGTGTTTTTCTATGGCCCAGTCTCAAAACTCATCTGTTCCCACTTCTTCTACAAGTCCAGTTCCACACCAGGGAAGAGATATAAGCTCCACTTTATGAAAGGAAGAGGATCTGTGGGCTTATTTTAATGAGTATCAACATATAAGGATAACAATAAAGGAAGGATTCACACCATATTAATAAATCAGAACAGAAACCATGAAATTTGCAGAGAAACAGCAGTGAGTAATTAACCTATATATAGTTAAATCTAAATGGATAATTATATAGTTTCTTAGAATGTGTAATGAGAGTGCTAAATAAAGATCTCAAAATAGAAATGGCATAATATTAGAGGAAACCCTAATACTAGTCTGGAGCTAATTATATCTTGGGAAAAAAACTAGTACTTAAGGAAGCAAAGGGAGAAAAGGTATGAGTCAAAGGGTTCTAAAAGGTCTCATGAGTAGGGAGGGTGAGGAAATGAGGACTTTAGAGGCTCTGTAACAGTAAAGTGAGGGGAGTATGAGTGGAAATACTTGGCATTTTAATAGAGAAACATGTATTTAATTATGCTGGGAAAACAGAAGGAACCCATTAGTGGGATAGAAAAATGAGGTAGAAATTACAAATACAGAAGGAAAATGAGAATAAAGAACAATGAAAACTGAAAAAAATGAACAGAAAACAAAAACATAAATCATAAAGCTAACTGAGAGAATAAAAAATATTGCTACACTAAAAGTGAATGGACCAAATTTCCTAGTAAAAGTTAGGAACTCTCTAACTGGTTTTGAAAACTATACATGGAAAGAAATGAAAAATCTCTTGATATGACAATTAGACTGTGAATAAAGGTTAAAATGAAGGAAAATACTGTAAAGGAGAGGAGTCTTTTTGGCACATTTGAAGCTCTAAGACCCTGTCAAAATACTTTTATCAGTACAATCTTTTCAGTGATTTCTTGCCCCCATTGTTGTCATTAAGGAGAAAAGTGAACAGGAAAAAGAATTTCAACAACTCAAACAAAAAAATGCCCACATTTAATTATTGCATCCCAGAAACCAACTGCCACAGAAGAGTTCCAGATAATTTTTTATTTCATTTTTTACCCCAACTTCTGAGAGCAAGTGACTGCTGTTCTTGAGTGACCTTGCAATGTAACTTTCTGGAATTATGTACTTAATTTATCTCTTCAAATAGCAGACCGTCTCCTTTACACACTGAACACGAGATGAATAAAATTCATTCTGTATTATCTCTTTTCCTGTATCCCAATAGTGAGTGATATTTTTTTCAGGAATGTTACATGCTGGCATTTGAGTATTAGCAGTAAAGACAAGATACAAATTCCCAGTAGTCTCATTTCCAATCCTTCTGGCTCATCAAAAAGAATTGTAAGTTCAATAATACAGATTTTATTTATTCATTCATTGATATGTTTTTCATCTTACCAAGTGCCAGACACAATACCAGACTCTATGTATACAGAAGTCAACAACACAGAGAAAACCACTACTCCTGTGAGGTTTACATTCAAATGGAAGCAACAGACAACAAATAATGTAATATAACATAATATTTTAAAATATCATAGTAGTTGCCAGAGATAAAAAGAAAAATAAAGTAGGGTAAGAGTTGAGATGCTGAGTACTACTTTTTTTTTGTCATAGCTGGGGATTCATCTCTCTCTGGGATTACTTTTTCAGAGAGAGAGAGAAATCACAGTACCATTGTTTCCTCCAATGTAGTAGGGGCTGGGCAACCAGGGTGGCACACAAGACAAAGCAGGTGCACTACCCAGGTGAGCAATTGGGCCAACTCAAGTAAATGTTATTTTAACCCACCGGACTTTAGATTCATCTACATCTACTCATCTAACCCACATGGCACCTTAAGGATAAAGTCCATGATTTTTTACCTCTGCATCTTTTGAGTCTCAGTCCAGACATGATCTATTGCCTGGATATCATACATGTACAGAAAGGCCAATATAGATCAAGAACAGAGGTAGTTCATATCTTACTCTTCAGATTAACAGGCAAGAAGGAATCAATAAATTTTTTTAATTACTATGAACTTGTGTTCTCAGGAGTTTTGGCTCACTGAGGTTCAGCTTCAGTTCTTGTAATGAGTAGGAATTTGTGACTGGGGGTATGGGGGTTCATATCAGAAGTGGAAAACTAGCCCTCCTGAGCAGTGCTATCCAATAGAACTTTCTTTTTTTTTTTTTTTCCATCCAGGGTTATCACTGGAAATTGGTGCCTGCACTAGGAATCCACTGCTCCTGGAGGCCATTTTTCTTCATTTTGTTACCTTTGTTTTATTGTTGTTGATATTGCTGTTGTTGGAAAGGACAGAGAAAAATCGAGAGAGGAGGGGAAGACAGTGAGGAGGAGAGAAAGACAAACATCTGAAGACCTGCTTCACCACTTGTGAAGCAACACCTCTGCAGGTGGGGAGCCAGGGGTTCAAACTAGGATCCTTACCCGGGTCCTTGTACTTCACGCTATGTGTGCTTAACTTGCTGCGTAACTGCCTGGCCCCCTCCAATAGAACTTTCTATCATCATGGAAATGTCCTGCACCCTGTTGTCCAATACAAAAGCCACCTACAGTTCTTAAGGACTTGAAATAACATGGCTGGGGAGTTCATCTTTTTATTTTAATAAATATTAAGGTATATGCATGACTAGAATGGGGGAACTAGTAGAAAGGTTTAAATTGAGTTCAAATCCTGAGAAAAATCCCTTAACATCACTAAGGTTAAGAAACAAATGGAGATAATTGACCTATCTACCATCTACATGAGCTTATAAAATGAAAGGGTTGTTAACTATCAAATGGTGCTTTGTCACTGGGGCTTGGGTCTACACTGGATGTGTAACTGCACAGTGTTTTATGAGGGGTCACTGGAGATGCACAGATAGAGATATACAGATGATACACACAGAGTCTTGTATATATTACATATGACATTTAAATATTTAGAGTCTTTGCTATAATAATCTTCCTCTGAAGAAACTACCAGAAACTCAAAGAAATAGAAAGATATGTATCAAAGTGTTGTTTATAGTAGCAAAATTGGATGCAACCTAAGTATCCCACTACAGACTATCTCTATAAAGAAATTCCCTACTCACAGAGTATAAAACAGATAGTAACAATGTGGTGGTGGCAAATAATATTTAATAAAATGCTTGTGGCATATCACTGCTAATTATATAGGTAATTAGATGGCATTATGCAAACAAAAGGCTGGAAGGAAATCCATCCAATTGCTATCAGTGGTTATCTTTAGGTGATGTCATTACAATTCATGTTTTGCTTTTTCCTGGATCTTTTTACATTTTCAGAATTCTTCATGATGAACTCACACTGTTTAGTTTTGTGATGAAGTAGCAGGAATGGGGGGAGGTTATTTTTAAAAGAGAAAAAGTGCCCCCATTTGATTTATTTTTTTAGTCTTCTTTGTAATTGTATTTGTATCACTGAAGATGCCTTTAAATTTTACACAGAAAAGAGTTCTGCCAATATTTTCCTCTAAGTATCTGATAGTTTCTGGTCTAGCATCCAAGTCCTTCATCCATTTGCAACTTACGTTTGTGTTTGATGAAATATAGTGGTTCGGTTTCATTCTTCTGCATGTTTCAACCCAATTTTTCCAACACCATTTGTTGAAGAGACTGTCCTTTCCCCCATTTAATAGTCTGGGCACCCTTGTCAAAGATTAGATGTCTATAGGTGTGGGCACTAACTTCTGGGCTCTCAATTCTATACCACTGGTCATTATTTCTATTTATATTCCAGTACCAAGTTTTGATTACAATGGCACTATAATACAATGGCCCTGTCACAAATTAAAAACTTCTGCACAGCAAAAGATATCATCACACAAACAAACAGATCCTCTACAGAATGGGAGATCTTAACATGCCATACATCAGACAAGTGGCCAATAACCAAAATATATAAAGAGTAAACCAAACTCAGCAACAAGAGAAAAAATGATCCCATCCAAATATGGGGGATATGAACAGAATATTCACAAAAGAAGAAATCCAAAAGGCCAACATATGAGAAAATGCTCCAAGTCATTGATTTTCAGAAAATGCAAATAAAGACAATAATACCGCTCCACTCCTGTAAGAATGTCATACATAAGAAAAGGTAGCAGCAACAAATGCTGGAGAGGTTATGGTGACAAAGGAACCCTCCTGCACTGCTGATGGGAATGTAAAATTAATCCAACCCCTGTGGAGAGCAGTATGGAGAACTCTCAGAAAGCTAGAAGTGGACCAACCCTATGACCCTGCAACTCCTCTCTTGGGGATATATCCTAAGGAACCAAGCACACCCTTTCAAAAGATTTGTGCACAATGGAATGCTACTAAGCTATTAAATATGGTGAATTGGATGGAGCTTGAAAGAATAATGTTAAATGGGAGTCGGGCTGTAGCGCAGCGGGTTAAGCACAGGTGGCACTAAGCTCAAGGACTGGCGTCAGGATCCCAGTTCGAGCCCCCGGCTCCCCACCTGCAGGCAGGTCCCTTCAGTGAAGCAGGTCTGCAGGTGTCTGTCTTTCTCTCCCCCTCTCTGTCTTCCCCTCCTCTCTCCATTTCTCTCTGTCCTATCCAACAACAACGGCATCAATAATAACTACACAATAAAACAACAAGGGCAACAAAAGGGAATAAATAAATAAAATAAAATAAATAATAATAATAAAGAATAATGTTAAGTGAGATAAGTCTGAAAGAGAAAGATGAATGTGGGATGATCTCACTCATAGGTAGAAATTGAAAAACAAGATAAAAAGGGAAAATACTAAGCAGGACTTAGACTGGAGTTGGTGTATTGCACCAAAGTAAAAGAGTCTGTGGTAAAGGAAAGGAACAGGTCCTGGAACATGATGGCAGAGGAGGACCTAGCGGAGGTTCGATTGTTACATGGAAAACTGAGAAATGTTATGAATGTACAAACTTTTATTTTACTGTTGACTATAAACCATTAATCCTCCAATAAAGTTTTTTTTAAAAGAGAAAAGTGCCTTAGGTTCATGATTAGTCAACAATTTGTTCTGCATTATATCTTAACTTTTTTTCAGCCCCCAGGTTCCAGATGCTACCATGATACAAATCAGACTTCCTTCCCACCATGTGTCTTGGAGCCTCACCTCTCCAGATCCCTGCCCCACTATGGAAAGAGAGAGACAGGCTGGGAGTATGAATGCCCATGTTCAGGGGAGAAGCAATTACAGAAGCCAGATCTTCCTCCTTCTTCACCCCATAATGACCGTGGGTCCATGCTCCCAAATGGATAAATAGGAAAGCTATCAGGGGAGCAGATTGGATATGGAGCTCTGGGAATGGGCATAGTATGGAAATGTACCTCTCTTATCCTCTAGTCAGAGAGAGAGAGAGAGAGAGAGAGAAGGGAAGGAGAGAGATTCTTAAAAAAAAAAACAGTACCACCACTTAGAGCTCACAAATCTTGACACTAGGAAGAAGGCTACTTCTGTGAACTATAGGCTATGAAATTCTGGGTTCTGAAACCTCTGTAGGTTCCATTTGTCCAAGAATGTATCTTGCCTGAGGCACCTCTCTCACTTCTCCCCAGCTGGGCCAGCACTGGGCTTACAGGATTCAGGACTCAAGGGGCCCTGCAGGTGATAGTGAGGCTAGACCAGACCTCTTTGTTTATCTTGTTCTGTTTCCATCTGTGACCCTCCTCTCAACTCCCAGATCCCTGTGTTTCACTTTTGTGATCTCTCTGTTACATATTCCTGTCTCTGGGCACCTCTCTAGCTCTACCTCTCTCTGCATCTGCCTTTAATTCCTATCTCTAGGCAGCCTCTGCCTCCCCATTCTGCACCCCCTCCTGCCTAGAAATACAGCTGAGCTTGGCAGGGTGCTGAAGGTGATGGGCTGGGGCCTGTCGAAGGCCCGGGAGCTGTTACTATTACTGGGAGCTGCTTCTGTCAAGAGAACGTTCTCACATGTCAGGAATCAGAAGAGGGTGTCTTCACTTCCTTCTGCCTGATCTCAACAAATTCCACATATAGTCATTGCACTGCCCTCCTCCCCACCTCCCACAGTCCCTAAGTAGAGCAGCAAGGCAGGAGGCCTTCTGAAATCTCCCCTAGAATATGTTCAGTCATTGAGAGCATGGGGTGGGGGAGTCAACACTGAATTCTGATCAGTGGTGAGGTCTGCCCTTACCCCCCTGTGGAGATGTCTGCATTGAGCACTACACTGAAAGCAGCTCCCCAGCCAAGAACAGCAGACCTGCATCTGGAAGCCTAGACTGTCACCAAAGGCCATGCAGAAAAGTGAGTTTGGGGAGGAAGCTGGGGGCTGTGCTTGGGGCAGGGCAAGGGGCGGGAAGGTGGGAAGGACCTTGACATTTGGGCTCAGGTGTCTCCTCCTCTGCAGGTGAAAGCTCAAAGCCAGGTGAGCAATCTCTCTAGCTTGGTAGCAGGAACTCTAAAAGATCAGCTTCCACATGGAGCCCTTTACACTGGCTTGATTTTGTTTTTCCTTTGCCATGCTCCATTTTCACTTCTGACCAAGAACATATCATAACCCTAGACAAATTGCTCTCTATATTAGTCCTTTAGTCCCCCCCCCACACACACATACACATGTATAAAATGACAGGATTGGAGCTTCACAGGCGTCCTATGGGAGAGGAGTGCTTGCAGGGTGAGGTCACCTGCCAGGCCCACTCCATCCCCAGACCTTGCATTCTACACAGTGCACTTCTGTGTCTTGTAGAAGAACATAAAATATTAGGCTACAAGAAAATGCACTGGATCTTCCATCTCCAGCCTTTCAGGTTGCCCTTCTGGCAGCCTCACGTACGTCTTGCCACAGTGTGTAGCATGGAGGACCCCACTCTCAAGAAGCAGTTATCATCTATTTTAACCTTTGTGACTCAAACTGTGAAATGAAAGTAGCCTGGACTAAAGGATCAAAGTCAGAACTAAAGGTGGAGGATTTGCCCCAGGGCAGAAAGCCACTGCATGTCAGCTGATTTCAATTAAAAAGTTCTGGGGGGATAGACTTCTAGGTTTTCCTTTGGACAGTGGGAGGTGGTTCAGTGGTCATAAGTGAACATGATAACCCTTTGGGAGGCCATACAGTGAAAGGATATTGCTAAAATCAGCTTTCAAGTTATTAATTGGATACTTTAAACATTTACTTCTCCAAGAAATAAGTGCAGAAAGCACAGACACAGAGAAGTTATTTGTTGGATGAACTGAGTGAATGAAACAATATTTGAATCAGTGAATTCACAAATACCCTGGGACTATCCTATCCACACATCTAGAACTGGAGAGAAAATTTGAAATGAATGAAGGAAACCCAAGGAGGTAAAAGATAAATACTGGATGATTTTACTAATTAGTGGAATACAGAGAATTGATATACATAAAAAGAAATAAAATAGTGAACCTGTCCCTAAGACTCTGTGAGAACTATGGTGGTTGTAGCTGGGGGCGGGGTGCACAGCAGTTTGGTGGCTGGTGTCATATAGCACTATACCCTATAATCTTTCTATTCTGTAAATAACTATTAAATCACTAGTAACAAATTTAAAAAACAAAAGTCTTTGGAAAGTGAAACCTCTTGCCCAAAGCGCTCACACTAGCAGATATCAAAACAAAACAAAATAAGAGACCAGGGTCTGTCATACTACCTGCTAACTCCAGACAGAGCACATTAACAAAATTCATTATGTTGAGTTTTTCTTGCAGATACAGCACAGATGTCTAGGAGATATGACAGTCTCATTCAAACCCAAGGGAGTTATCAGCTTCCTGGTACTGGATTCAGAGTCCTTAAAGGCCTCCCCAAACACCTAGAAACATTTACACTTACAGAATCCACCTAAAAAGATTTTGGGTCAGGCCTCTGGTATGAGTCCTGACTTTACCCATTTAGAAACAATGACTTAAATCAGCTTCTGGAATGTTTCTGAATCTTCCATTTCTAATCTAAAAGTGGAGAATAATAGTCAACTCAGCTGCTGTGAAGATTAGTTAAAGCATAGAAAGCAGTCCCTGCATGAGAGAAAGTGCTTCAGCAGCTGCACCTACTGGAAGCAACCTCTGAACTCTCACCACTGGCCTACACAGATCTCTCCAAGTCGATATACTCAGAATCTGTATGTTTAAAAGCAAAGCACCTTGGGCTTCTGCAGGTCAGGGTGCGGACAAGTACAAGACTTTTAACAAACAGCTATGTCTAAGTACCGGACACATTGTCTCTAATACAAGTCTAATATAGACTGCTCTCTGATCACATCTGAAAAGTTCAGGTCTAGACCCAGGTTTCGACTGTTGCTATTACTGTCTTCTCTGCAAAAGGAAAGTCAGTAGAGCAGTGGCCATGGACACAGATGCATGGCTCCCTCAGCACGCAGTGAGGTCGCATTATATGGTTAGCTGTTGACTGAAAGGTATATTTGGTTCCAAGGATCAGCTCTAATTTCAAGGGCCAGAGCTCCTGGAAACAACGCATTCAGCTTTTTGAATTACTAAATACACAAAATTCTAAACTGTTGTTTCTTCAAACTGACTCTTGATGACAGTTTCTCTTTCAATGTGCAATGACTATTTTCTTAAAGAGATGCCACATAATTCATCTTACAAGTTCAGTGCTAAAAAAAAAAAGTTATTCCTCTTGATAAATGTTTGTGCTTCCTTTCATCCTATTGTTCCAGATTATTTTTCCAAGTATGGACATAGCAACAGCTCCCATCCCATACAGTCTTCTACAATGTGACCCTGTCCTCTGCCTCACTTAGGGGATGTAGTCTATTTCTACAGCTCCCTGCATCCGACCAGGTCCTCTGGCCACTTTGATCAAGAGAGTTAGGGGTAAGTGATGCTCTACCAGTTCTTGACATAGCTCTAATTCTGTCTTGCAGTCTTCTTGCCTCTCAGAAACCAGTGACCGAGGGATAGAGAATGGGAAAGCTATCGGGGGAGGGGGTGGGATATGGAGATTGGGCGGTGGGAATTGTGTGGAGTTGTACCCCTCCTACCCTATGGTTTTGTTAATTAATCCTTTCTTTAATAAAAAAAAAATTAAAAAAAAAAAAAGAAACCAGTGACCATGTGAAATAAACGAAAGACTCTAAGACCATCACACAGTGGGAAGCCAAAGTCCCATGGAGAGGTCCTGGAAGATGAACTGACAAAGAAATAAGTCAAGGAGCAATAGACAAACCAAACTCCAGAAACCATCCTTGCACATCAATCCAGTAGCTTCCAATGGTGACATGCATATCCATGCTGAAGGGCTCAGTCAGTCAGGCTCACCCCAAATTCCTAATGTATAACATCTTTAGTGAAATAGTCTAGAGTTGCCCACCTGCCTGATGCTGCAGAGAAAAATTAAAATTCTCTGTATGAAGAGAAAATTTGGTAATGTTACACAATGAGAACAGAGGTCTTCCCACAAAGTTTTCTGCCTCTTCCCATGTCTTGGCTGTTTTGTTGGTTTGTTTTGTTTTGGTTTTGGTTTTGGTTTTTTAATCCTCCATTGGAAAGCAGAGCTGGAAGTTTGGGACCTTGATGTCTCACTTCTCACAATATTTCCATTCTTCCTCCTCCCATTAAAGGAGGATTGGCAATATCTTTCCACCCTCATTCTCCCTGCCAAAGGGGCCCAGCTCCTTTCTAAAACAATTCTGCCCTTCATGCTTGGTTTCATGAATAAAATTATTGTTTTAATAATCTATGTTATGAAGCAGTTTGTTATGCAACAACAGATATCTGAAACATGGTGTGAGAATAAGTAACCATCATGTTGTCTGATTTCCTTCAGCTGTTAGGAAGCTCAAAGCTAAATTTCAGACTCGAAAGTAGCAACCTCTTTTGACAGCCCACCTCCTTAGTGTGTGTGTGTGTGTGCGTGTGTGTGTGTGTGTGTGTGTGTGTGTGTGCTGCATGTGCTCTTTTTAATTCTATGTTAACTAGATTAGATTTGTGTCTTTTAATCTAAGATTATTCCACATTCATTTGTGAATGTAGAGATAATGGGGATTTTATGGTTTCCTCTATATTTTTTTTATATATTTAAAACTTGCCACATGTCAGACTTCCAGAGTTGTCCCTGAGTGCAGAACAAATGCTATTCCCAGAGGTTAAAACTGTCACTTTCTCACTAAATATCTTGCCCCTCTCCTTCTCTGGTTCTGCTTGATAAGTACCTTTTACTCTCAAAACTCACTCAGCCCATTTTCAGCTTTCATCTGAACAAGTGTCCTCTCAATAACCAAAGAACTTGAAATATCTATCAAAATGGGTTTCTATGGGAAGAGATTTGAGCTGAATAGCTGAAGAGATATTTTTGGACAAGGACAGTGGCATATGCAAACACATCTATGTGTGTCTGAACAAATCCCTGAGGCAGAAGTGAAGATACTCTTCAGGCTCTGAGCAATCACCATAGTCAGGTACTCTTACAGATCCACCATGGCTTGTATGAAATCATTAGAGCCATAAGTATTTTGGAAATCAAACTATTCTAGAGTGCAGAAAGGCAATAAGGTACACATAGAGTAAAGCTTATGTCACCTTGCTTTCTAGGTGAATATTGAGGTACTACCCAGTAATCAAACACACCAATATTTCTACAGGAAAACACACAAGTAGTCACAATAATAACTATAAACAGTTTTACATCAGTTCAAGTCAGATATCATTGCCAAGTACATCAAGTGAGATCAGATTTTACTGCCAAATGAGTTATAAAAAATGCTTTCAGTTTTCAGAATTTTCTAATCTTGGAGTTGTGGATAGGGTCTCTTGTTTAATGCTACATGGCTTGCTTGTATTTATCTCAGTATCTGGCAAAATTGCAGAGTGATTAATACTATGATTATCCCCAACAGGTAGATTTAAAAATTAGAGACATTAGTTCTCTTGGCAGTGAGGTCAAACAACTCATAAATGGTAAAGCCATGTCTCAGTACAGATGAGTAAGACTTTCAAACATGGATTCTCAATTATTACCCTGTTTTGTGTATCTCTGCTCTGTATCTCTGGTCACATGTACAGAAACTTCTGGAGGCACTCCATGAGTAATTACTTGGATAGACTGAGAATTTTCTAGAGAAAGGAAGGGAAGTAGAGAGATTTTGAGGGGATGGAATTTCCTCTTACTAATAAACAAAATATAACCCTTCCTCCTCAACTCTAGACCTTGAAAGCAAAGTTGAGCAATCTGGATTAAAAGTGACATAGAAATGAGGAAACTCTTTTAGAAATGTTCCTATTCTTTTCACTATATTTTTGTTAGTGTACATTGGACTTTTTTTTTTTTGGAAGGGTTATTAATGGCTTACAGTACAGTTGTTGACATATGAGTCAAGTTTCTCATCTCACCAGGATATTAGTCTGTAAAACATTCTCACCCCCCAGTCTAGGTTCATTCCACCATTGTGCATCAAAATCTCACAGTGCCCCCAAGCCCCTCCACTTTCCCAGAGTTCTTTGCTTTAGTGCAATACATTGGAATTTTATTTCATTACTGCCACCACATGTAAACAAATGTGTTTTGATGCATTTTAACTAAAAACTTAAAGTCTAATAAGCCCTAGATGTCTAATGTGTAAGGCATTGGCCTAAAAAATTAAAGTCTAAAGCAAAAAGCCATATCACACAAGGCTCAGAAAAAACTTAGGACTTAAAGTCCACAAAGATACAATTGCCAATCTCAGTCAAGTAATTAACGGGTAAAAACTGAGTGTTTTATCTAAGGGATTTGCCTAGGGAAATATATTTTCTCTTTCTCTCAGTTCAGATGAAAGACTGGGCCTGGGACAGTTCTTGAGACATTGAGACAGAGGGCATGTGCACCCCCGACTAGAGAAATAGGGCCCTCACACTTCCCTTTGCTCATTGGTTCCAAATAATCTTCTTATGGAAGTTTTTTCCTTGTACCTCTCACCCAAGGTTCCAAGTCACAGGATAAGTGTTATCACCTTATCTGATACCAGGCCTCTTCAGAGTTAACTGGACTATGGACATCTTTGTGTGCTTCCATCTGTCTTTTAAACAATTTCTCCTAATGAGCCTTCACCACAACATATGATGCCCAGCCCAGAAGAATCTCCATTCATTCATTCAGAACCAACATCAAGTGTTCATCATGCATGAAACACTGTGCTAAATACAGACAATTCATTTACTCATTCAACAGACATTTACTGAGTATATGCTCTGTGCCAGGTGATGTACCAGGCATTTTAAACACAGCCAAGCATTGGTGGTTTTCCACAACGAACAATCTCTGTTCTTTTTTATTTTTATTTTTATTTTTTATTTAAGAAAGGATTAATTAACAAAACCATAGGGTAGGAGGGGTACAATTCCACACAATTCCCACCACCCAATCTCCATATCCCACCCCCTCCCCTGATAGCTTTCCCATTCTCTATCCCTCTGGGAGCATGGAGCCAGGGTCATTGAGGGTTGCAGAAGGTAGAAGGTCTGGCTTCTGTAATTGCCTCCCCGCTGAACATGGGCGTTGACTAGTCGGTCCATACTCCCAGTCTGCCTCTCCCTTTCCCTATTGGGGGGGTCTCTGGGGAAGCTGAGCTCCAGGACACATTGGTGGGGTCTTCAATCCACGGAAGCCTGGCCAGCATCCTGATGACATCTGGAACCTGGTGACTGAAAAGAGAGTTAACATACGAAGCCAAACAAATTGTTGAGCAATCATGTACCCAAAGCTTGGAATAGTGGAGAGGAAGTGTTAGGGAGGTACTCACTGCAAACTCTAGTGTATTTCTGCTTTCAGGTATATATTTTGCAGTAGTTTATGGATACGTGTGAATATATGCTCTCTCTCACAGAAACTGGTGTATATCTAGGTTTTGGGACTTTGTTAGAAAGTGAACCACCTGAGATGGAATTAGAATATACTATGAAAGGAAAGGTCTCACCCGAGTAATGAAGCTGAAGGGTTGTCATTCCACACGTGAAGTCTCTGTACACAGTCTGAAGTGAAGCACGCTGAGGTGACAATCGTTGCATTGGTTAGGTTGTGATCAGCAGATGCAATATTATTTAATATGGATTGGGAGAGGCATACAGGAAAGTGGGCCCTATCCAATGGTTCCAGGACTGGGGGAAGTAGAGGCTCTATAGTGGAGATGTGAGGTTCCTGCTGTCTTAGGGTTCAAAAAGACAATGGATACTTAATGTTATCATCACATTATTTGGTAATTGGGTAAACTTTGAAAAGTCCTTTTGTTAGGGCTTGCTGTACAGTACCCAGTATCTTGTATATAGCTGTGCTATTGGTTGCTTCTGATCTACTTGGTCTAGGCTTTTGAGAGAGTCTGCATATCAAATACACAGCCTATATATTAAAAAGATTCAGTTTGTGTTTTGAAAAACTTTGAGACATACAATTAATTTTCCCCCTCTCATATTAATTAACTAGTGATTTATATGACTACATTTTACTAGGAGTGTACATAAACACCATTCCCACCACAAAAGACCATGACCCATCCCTCCCACCCACTCCCACCCCCCACTGGCCTAGGAAGCTGCATGTGTACCCCTCACCACAGGGTTTTTACTTTGGTGCCCTACTTACAATTTGGTCAGGTCCTGCTTTTAGTTTCCCTTTTAGATCATCTTACTCACTTCTGTTGATGAGTGGGATCATCCCATACTCATCTTTATCTTTCTGACTTAGCTCACTTAACATAATTCCTTCTAGCTCTGTCCAAGATGGGTCAGAGAAGGTGGGTTCATTATTATTGATAGCTGCATAGTATTCCATTGTGTATATATACCACAGCTTTCTCAGCCACTCATCTGTTGTTGGGCACCTGGGTTGCTTCCAGGTTTTAGCTATTATGAATTGTGCTGCTATGAACATAGGAGTACACACCTCTTTTTGGTTGGGTGTTATGGAGTCCTTGGGGTATATCCCCAGGAGAGGAATTACTGGATCATATGGAAGGTCCATGTCTAGCCTTCTGAGAGTTTTCCAGACTGCTCTCCACAGAGGCTGTACCAATTTACATTCCCACCAGCAATGTAAAAGGGTTCCTCTGTCCCCACATCCTCTCCAGCATTTGTTGCTGCTGTCCTTTTTGATGTATGCCATTCTTACAGGAGTGAGGTGGTATCTTAGTGTTGTCTTAATTTGCATTTCTCTGACAATCAGTGACCTAGAGCAGTTTTTCATATGTTTGTTAGCCTTTTGGATCTCCTCTGTAGTGAATGTTTTGTTCATATCCTCTGCCCATTTTTGGATGGGGTCATTTGCTTTATTGTTGCTAAATTTGCTGAGCTCTTTATATATTTTGGTGATCAGTTTCTTGTCTGATGTATGGCTTGTGAAGATCTTCTCCCATTCTGTGAGGGGTCTCTTTGTTTGTTTAATAGTTTCTTTGGATGTGCAGAAGCTTTTCTTTTCTTTTTTTTTTTTTTAAGCTTTTCAATTTGATGTAGTCCCATTGGTTTGTTTCTGCGTTAGTCTTCCTTGCAATTGGGTTTGATTCATCAAAGATGTCCTTGAGGTGTAGGTGGGAAAGTGTTTTACCAATGTTTTCCTCTAAGTATTTGATTGTTTCTGGTCTGACATCTAGGCCTTTGATCCATTTGGTGTTGATTTTTGTTTCTGGTGAGATAAAGTGGTTCAATTTCATTCTTCTGCATGTTACAACCCAGTTTTCCCAGCACCATTTATTGAAGAGAGCTTCCTTTTTCCATTTAATCCTTTGGGTCCCCTTATCAAAGATTAGATGTCCATAGGTGTGGGGATTTATTTCTGGGCTTTCAATTCTGTTCCACTGGTCTGTGTGCCTACTTTTTTTTCCAGTACCATGCTGTTTTGATGATGATGGCTTTATAATATAGTTTAAGGTCTGGGAGTGTGATGCCTTCATTTCTGTTTCTTTTCCTCAAGATGGTTTTGGCAATTCTAGGTGTTTTCAGGTTCCAGATAAATGACTGTAGTGTTTGTTCTATTCTCTTAAAGAAGCTTGGTGGAACTTTGATGGGTATTGCATTAAATTTGTATATGGCTCTGGGGAGAATATTCATTTTGATGATAGAACAATCTCTGTTCTCACGGAGCAAAGACGTAAAGCATGTCAGGCAAGGCCTCTGACAGTCCAGAGCACATGGTTCATGAGGGGGAGACCCTTAAAGTGCATTGTGATTTGGGATAACATTGCTACAGTTCTGTCTAAAAAGAATGTAGATCCCATCCTAGACACAAACAAGATGTCAGATAATATTTTTCCTTGGAGGAAACTATATAGATACTAAACTCTGAAGACTGAGCTAGGATTTCAGTGAAGAGCAGAGAAGTGTGTTGTGAGCAGAAGCAATGCGTGTAAATTAAAGAAAGAACATGGGGTCTCACAGGAAGCAAGAATAACTCTCTGCAGTTAGGGCAGAGGATTTGATGTAGGGATTGATGTGTATGTGTCAATAGAATCAGCAGGAATATACCTTAGACGGCTATTTCTTGATAGCAGTGGAAAAGTTGAAGCACTTGTTAAGCAGAGGCATGAGACAGAAACAAAGCTGTTTATTAGGGTTACACAGCATCATAAATTTCATATTCAGGAAATTGGCAAGGGGGTTCCCCATGGCACCTACTGGGATCCCTGGTGCCATGGGGGAGCCTCTGCTTGAACTCTAAGCTCCCAAAGGAAGCTGTGAGCTGCAAAGGTGGTGGTTGTGCCTGTGGCCCAGGCGTGTGCATTCCTATAATCATTAAGATGAGTTCCCAAGCTGCTGGGTAGCTAACTCTAGTCAGTGTCAGGGTAATTAACCAAGCTGCCTGAACTTTATTCACAGCCTGACAAGGTGCACTCCTGGGACTTGTCACTGTGGTTAGTCAGGGGGCGGGGGACTTGACATAAGGCTGATTAGGGAGTGTTTTACACAGCAAGAAGCTCTCTGATCTTCAACTGAGAGAGGCTTCCCCCCTCCTATCTTATATCAGAGATGCCTGCAAGGCTACAGAATAAAGATCATCCAGTCCAACCTCCTCATTTTCAGAAGAGTGAGCAGCCATTCTGAGCATGGCTGTGGTTTTTCCCAAGGCCCTGTGGTGAGTTGGTTCTGGAGAAGGGCTCACCACCAGATTCTTATGGCTCTCCTCACAGCCTTTTCTCCTTTCTTTGTTTGTTTAAAAGGCTATTTCCTAAACCACCGCCTCTCAAACCAAATGTACATAAGAATCACTGGGAAGTTTGTGAAGAAGCGAATTCTGATTCAGGAGGTCTGGGTCTGACTGAGGTTCCCCCTTCCAAAAATCTTCCCAATGATATGTATTATGCTGCCGATCCACAGACCATATGAAGCTCAAGAGGCTCAAAGACCTTTGTCCAGGGCTGAAAAATAGTTCACCTGGACAGTGGGGCTGCTTTGCCATGTGAGACCCATATTTGAGCCCAGCCTCCATTGCATTGGATGGAGCTTTGGACCTATGGTGTTTCTCCTTCTCTCTCTCTCTCCCTGCCTCTGTCTCTGTCAGATAAAGTGAGTCTAGAGCAGTGACACCCTGGTGACAGATTGAAGAAAAAGATTGTGGAATTGGCATGATGCACCTGAGCAGGTGGTTCACTAGCTCTGATAATCCCTGGCATTAGAACACTTTTATTTGAAAGGGCCTCAGAGGTCAAAGCCATACACACCTGGCTCATTGCATGTTCTGGTCAAGGCCCCCGTATGAGCCAGTTCATTTCAATCCACTAAAGTGGGGTTTCAAGGACTTCAGGTGTATCAAGGCAGAAAAGGCATCTCTACTCACCTGCTCCTTCTTCTGCTTTCTGAAGACTTTATTCATCCCTGCAAAAACACCCAAAACCTGCTACTCATGCCCCCCAAGTCTTGTGATGTACAAATGCCAGTAACTGTATGGCTGACACTTTTCTCTCTGCTCCTTGTTTCAACCTTCTGAAGGGGAGAAGCTGGTAGGAGCAGCTCATCTGTTTGTACTTCTTTCCTTCCTTTGTGTCTCAGAAATCTCTGCAATAAGATGGCAAGGTTTGACTTGATGGTCTTTCAGCTTCTTTTGAAAAAAAGTACTGATCCTCAATGACTTGCAAATATCTTAGAAAAACATCTCCACAGTAGACACTGTGGAAGACATTACTCAAGGGGATTGCATTGGGGATTCTTCTCTCTCATTGGCTAATAACAAAACATACCCAAGAAAATGGAGAGTTTCATTTCATTATGGGACTCATTCTTTGATACCATTGCCAGGTGGTAGCCATCCTAGGAAAAATGTGATTCTCAAGTTCCAGTTCTCAGGGAGGTTTTGTAAGCATCTAACTGAGGGTTAAAAAATATGATCCCAGGAGTCGGGTGGTAGCACAGCAGGTTAAGCACAGGTGGCCTGAAGTGCAAGAACCTGAGTAAGGATCCCGGTTCAGGCCCCAGGCTCCCCACCTGCAGGGAAGTCACTTCAGAAGCGGTGAAGCAGGTCTGCAGGTGTCTTATCTTTCTCTCCCCTCTCTGTCTTCCCCTCCTCTCTCCATTTCTCTCTGTCCTATCTAAGAAGGACATCAATAACTAACAACAATAAAAGACAAGGGCAACAAAAGGGAAAAAAAGCTATACATTTATAAAAAAAATACATATATGATCCCCAGGTCAGATTGATGGAGTAAACAGCTAATGGTAGTTAAATGCTTTCCTCATGTTTGGGAGCTATTTTCTGCCCTAATCCAGCTTTCTAGCCCTATTCTCAACTCTGATGACTTTTCCCAGACAGTATTTCTAGTCCACCTGCATGTTAACTATAGCTCAGGAAAAATTACTAAAGTCATGGGCCCCTTGGAATATATGTAGAGTCGACTTCCTAGCTTCTTCCCACACAAAGAAGCCTAGTTTCATTTGCTCTATTCCTACCATTGAGATTTCCTGTTTATTAAACAATTTGTCCAGTTTTATACCTTACTGCTTTTCAGCCACCAAGTTTCAGATGCTACTATGATTATATCCTGCCTTCCCTAGACAGATGACCTCACCAACGTGTCCCAAAGTCTCACCTTTCCAGGGCCCTACCCCACTAGGGAAAGGCAGAAACAGCCTGGGGGTGTGGATTGACCTGCCAATGTCCATGTCCAGTGGAGAAGTAATTACAGAAGCCAGACCTTCCTCCTTCTGTACCCCAAAAAGAATTTTTGTCCATACTCCCAAAGAGGGATAAAGAATAGGGAAGTTCTTCCAATCCATGAGCATGGGATATCTTTCCATCTTTTGGTATCAATTTCTGTTTCCTTGAATAGTGACTCACAGTTTTCAGTATACAAGTCTTTCACCTCTTTGGTCAGCTTTATTGCTAGGTATTTTATTGATTTTGCTGCAACAGTGAATGGGAGTGATATCTGGATGTCTTCTTTTTCAGATTTAGTGTTTGCATAAAGAAATGCCCCTGATTTTTGTACATTGATTTTATAGCCTGACACCTTGCTATATTGCCTAATAACTTCCAGTAGTTTTCTGCTGGATTCTTTAGGTTTTTCTATGTATACTATCATATCATATGCAAATAGTGAGAACTTGACTTCTTCCCTTCCAATCTGTATTCCTTTGATTTCTTTCTCTTGCCTGATTGCTTTAAAAAAAAATAAATAAAATAAATAAACAAGAAGGAAGTTTCCAGTAGAGGGGATGGGACACAGAACTCTGGTGGTGGGAACTGTATGGAATCATACCCCTGTTATCTTACCATCTTGTTTGTCATTATTAAACTACTAATAATTAAAAAAAATAACTGTGCTTCCACACTACCGCTGTGGGTAAGTTCTGCCGTTGCTTTAGACCACTGCAACCATTCTCATCTGGGTTTCCTTTGAAGCACAGCAGAGAAAGCTCAAGCTCTTTTGAGATCTGCTCTCCAATGAGTTCAACTTAAGTATTACACTTCCAGTTTTTCATCCTAAGACCGTTCTTAACTGAAAGTGATTGGAACTGAGGACAAAATAGTGCCACTCCAAGCACCAAATGTCCATTCTTGTTTGAGTGGCCAGGGTTTTTCATCCAGTTTTTCATCCTAAGACCGTTCTTAACTGAAAGTGGTTGGAACTGAGGACAAAATAGTGCCACTCCAAGCACCAAATGTCCATTCTTGTTTGAGTGGCCAGGGGTGTCTGTGCACACAGGACAGGAAGTGTCATGGCTTTCGCAGGTAGGGGATTTTCAGGTTGCACTGAAAAAAAAAAAAAAAAAAAGCTTCTTTGTGCCACAGAGTTTACACACTCCCTTCTTGAACCTTCTGTCCTTCTGTCTTCATATTTCCTCAGCTGCCCCTCATCCCTCTTGCTGCAGCACAAAGGAGAGCAACTGTGAAGGAACACAATTACTGAAATACTGATGCAGAACTCTCAGTAGCACAGGCCACTGAGCCCTGACCAAGACTTTCACCATTTCAGAAACTTCATTCAGAAGAGGCTGTTTCAACTCAGATTGGGCTTTGTGGAACCAGGATGCACCAAGGGATGGCTGAATGGGATGCAGACTTGGCTGGAATGAGATCTTCTGGCTTCTTAAACTTTCAAGAACTCAGTTTTAACTAGCTACAGAAAGTTAGGGCCTTCCTTCCTAGCCAAATGACCATGCACAGGTCTGGTTAAGTGTTCTCTGTGATTTTATGCCTGCACTAAGTCAACTAAACAATACCAACAGACCGCCATACTTCATACTTATTGGATCTGACCTGACTTTTATTTTTTTTTTTTTTTTTCAGGTGGTTGAGTATGAATTTTACTTAAGCCTACTCAGCTGAGGGTCCAGCCCAGGGAAAACTCACACAGCATCTACCAAGGATTGAATGACTTTTATTTTTAATATTTATTTATTCACTGAGTAGAGACAGATACAAATTGAGAAGGAAGGAGGAGACAGATAGGGAGAGAAAAAGAGAAGTAGCAGAAGCACTGACCCACTGCTCAAAAGCTTTCTCCCTGCAGGTGGGGGTTGGGGACTTGAACCTGGGTCCTTATATACTGTAACATGTGAGCTCAACCAGGTACATCCCTGCCTGACCCCTCTAACCCAAATTTTAAATGTAGATGCTAGAGCCCAGTTCAGCAGTTTTCATCCAGGATTATTTATGTCTGTGCACACGTGATACTCACACTGGATGCTCTTGGTCTTTGCCATCAGCCAGCAGTTCACTAGCACAGGCAATGTTTGGCTGACTTGTGCTAAGGGAGCCAAGCCAAGCAGGGCCTGCTCTGCATAAAATGACTTAGCTTTTAAGTAAATATCACCCAGAAGCTGCAATCTGCTTTGGCTAGACACTTGTGTGTGAGCGTCAGCTTACAGCAGGGAACAGGGCTCAGAGGACTCACAAAAGGAGTGTGAGGAGGCCAGATGCAGGTGTGCTGTGGCTCCGGCCGGTCACATGTGATTTTTGTGTCTTTTCCCAGTCCAGATGAGCAGTGGACTGAGAAGTCAGAGAGCTGGTTGAGTCCCATGTTTGACACTCTGATGCCCAGAGGCAAATCTCCTGATGCTTCAGAGCCTCGTTTTCCTGTCTAGGAAACAGAGGGCGGAAATGGATTAAACAATCACTGCTTCCAGCCTGAGCATGTGCTAATTCTATATGAAGAAGGAGGGGACAGGACAAGATAAGTGGTCTCACTCCAGTAGTTTCCTCCTTTGGGCTGGAGTCTGGGACTCCTGATACCCAATAGTTCTGGTCCTTCTTACCTGCCTCCTCTAAGCATGAAAGCGGGGGCTTTGTAACAGGTAACACAACTTGCCTTGTGTTCTGTACTTGAGTGCTCTTGAGTTTCTGCTCCCCAGAAAGATCATTTTCTTGCCAATGTCATCACTTTTAGCCAGCAGGGACCTATCAGTGGCTCCATCAGGCACTGGGGGCCCCTATCCCGCCCCTTAGTTTTTAAGACTGAACCCTGGGAACACAGAGGAAACTTAATTCTCGAACACCTTCCACTCAAAGAGCCACTGTTCAGGAAAAACAGCGCTGTTGCCTGCATTTCAACAGCTTTCGGGTGGGTTTCCCACCCCAGACGTCGACAGAGCCCAAAATGCCTGTGAAAGTGTTGACCTGACTTCAACCGCAGGCTCAGTTTCAAAGCGCTGGCTGAAATCTCAGCCTGCCCTCATTTTGTCTGAGGCATTGCTCCTGGAAGCTTCAGGCTGCGTCTCGGTTACTGGGAATGCTCTCCCCCAAATGTGGGTTTCACCCAGTTACTCCAAAGAGCCATTTCTTGTGGCAGAGTGCCCACCTCTGAGGAGAAAGAGCTTCGGTTCTGGGAGCGTCTTCCTTCATCCTTTCTTTTCTCTATGCCAGTGGTGGATAAGAAAGAAGGAACCATCGAATTGGAGAATCAACAACTCCTGCCCTTCTGACTGGCTATGAGACCTTGGAAAAGTCATTTCTCTGTGAATAGGATCCCACTTCCCCCTCTGTAGCTAGTGCTAGCAAGTCTGCCTTTCTTATGGGGAAGAACAGGGAAGTGTGTAAGAAACAGGAACTATTACAGAGTATTATCAGGGATCCATTTCAACAATAATATTTTGGACTTTCTGCTATTTCCCTTCTTGTGACTGAGAAATTAGCAGGCACATATTGTGAAAAACCAGCCTGATCTTTGTAATTACAAATGTGCACACATCCCACTGAGCATCATTTTCAAAAAGCATATTAAGCAGCAGAGACTGCAGGGGGGACCCATGTAAACAGGCCTCCTCAGATCCTGGCAAAAAGGGCTCACAGAACACAGTCGTCCCCAAGCTACGAGCTGTTCCTGTAATCCCACTCTTGCCTCAACATCTTGACAGCTAAATGTTCAATTCCTGTGAATGGGGTTCCAGTTCATGGTGAGGGGGAGGAACCCTGGTACTCTGCAGGGCCAGTGCTGCTCCAGATCTCTGGCCTTCAAGTCCCAAATCAAAACCCTAGGCAAGTACCTCTATGTAGAACATTTTCTCCTTTGTATCAAAAGTCTGCAAGTCCATGTGTTAAATCTCACACTAACCTGGGAGCTTCCTGTGGGAAGACTATGCTTTCTTCCTGCTCTCTTGATCCTGCTGCTGAGCACACTAGGCTGGATTTAAGACTGACTCTGTCTTTCACTTCTGTTTCGTGCATCACCTACACCTGCCCATTGGGAATGCCGTACCTGTTTGGCCATTTAAGATGCTGATACATCGTGAGGATATGCAACTGGCGAGAGACCACACCCCTCCTTAGGATGCTAGTTTTTGATGCTGCATCTTCTAAAATTCTTCCTGCTAATTCTTTCACCCTCTAGACAAGCTGCCCAGATGCATCAATAAAACTGTTAAATGTAAGCAATAAAAAACTTTCATCAGTGGAATGATGACCAAGGGCCAGGAATCCCTAGGAAATCTGGGCCAGTGCTGCTTATCCCTGTTTAAGAAGGTTATTCTGGTTCAACCCTGTTTGTTTTCCAGTCAGCCTTTCTAGAACTCTGGCCATGTGTTAAGAGACACCAGTAAGGTCTCTCCTTCCTCCCATGGTGGCATCCCATGTGACATTCTCTGAAGTCAGTTTCCCTGAATATGGGTGAGTGATTTCATGGAACAGGGGTGGGAGGGAGAGGGGGCACCTAGAGGCAGCTAAAGGTCAAGGTACAGCTTCACTCTCTCATGCTGTGAAGACACAAGAAGATAATGTAATTCAACCTGGCGGTGGTAATGGGGGTATCCCAGATGATGAGAAGGTGAAGATTAATTCTGAAGCTGGAAGAGATGTTAATTGGGATGGGAAGGACACATGAATCAGAGATGAGGTGAAATACAGCATTGCTCACTTGCTGACTAGAGAGTTGAATCTGACTGCAGTGGAAAATGAAGGAACAGAGATGGGGTGGGGGGAGCTGGGAGCAGGCAGAGGCCAGATTGTGGCTATCCCTGTAAGCCTGGCTGAGTGATTTGTGCTTGATTTGAAGGCAAGAAAGTGGAAGAAGAATTTTGAACAAGAAATATGACTCTGGGCAGGCAAGAGATGTTAATCCCCATCTTCTAAGGAGTCCCTGTCTAGGCTTTGGGAAACTTCTTGTTTCTGTAGACAAAGTGTCCTTCTAAAGAAGTACTAATTGTACACTGGTCAGTCACACTGTGGCATACCCTGGCCCCAATGCTCCTAGTTCAGTTTTGCTCCAATGACTGTGGGTATCTCTGCCAGGAAGCAGGGGCAGCCTGTCTTCTTGGAAAGAAGCAATAATTAGAATTCAACCCTGAGACATCAAGGACCCAGTGAGCTCTGTTTATTTTTGTGTGCTGATAAACTCCTCAGGGAGAGAAGCCAAGCCTTCCAGGGCATTTGCTCTTGTTTTCCTGGATTGCTATGGGTCTGCGGGAAGCCCCTGACTGGAAGGGCAGTTGGTGGGTGTGGAGGTGACTGTTTCAGGGGGGTGGAGTGAGCTGGCCCAGTAAAGTGGGCACAGGAAGCTAAGGGAGTTCTGAACATGAATGTATAATGCAGGGTCCCCAGAGCTGCAGCTGCAACTGGATTCCAACTCTGCCAGTATGAGAGAGGGTGCCCTCGATAAGTACAAAGAACATTTGGCAATTGTTGCTGAGCCAAGGAGCATGGGGAGAAAGGAGAGACCCATTCTGGGGTTCATGCTACTTAGAGGGGAGATCAACTGAGTCTTTCACTGGGGTTCAAACTGAATCTCAGTATCAAAACAGATACTGCTTAATAAAGTCTGCACCCAGAGTCCATTAAAGAGCAGCCCAAGCATCTTGGGATAAAATTTCCCAATAATTTAGTATGTCTAGTGTGCTAGGCGTCCTCTGAGATGGCTCCTCAGAGACCCACCTCATGGTGTTTTCACCTACAGTGGAATCATGATTGACCTATGTGACCAAACACATCCAGTGGAAGTGATAATGTGTCGATCCCAAGGTAGATTATAAGAAATACTATGCCTGGGTCATGATCTTCCTTGTGTCTTGAAGCACTATTCTTGGGGAAGTCACCAGGCTCTGAGCAGGCCCATGGAAAGTCCACATTGTAAGGAACAGAAGGACACCTGCTGCCAACAGGTATATGAATGAGCCTAGAACAGACCCTCCAGTTATAAATGGCTGTGACCTTGGCCAACATCATGAAAACAACTTCACTAGAGAACCTGACCTAGAACTATCCTGAGTCATGTCCAGACTTTTGACCCTTGAAATTATGGGTTGTAATTTGCTATACAGTAAGTGGTAACTAATAGACCCTGGTGGGCATTCACATCTAGAACATGGGGTTAGAGAAAGAGTCCTGGTTCTGAGTCCAAAACAACCTTGTCAAGTTAACATCTCAGTCAAGTTAACTTCAGAGACTCAGTCTTCTCATCCCTCCAGTGTCTGCCTTGAGAGGATACCCCCATACTCTCTTAGCCTGGAGAAGATCCTCCCACACTCTCTCAGCCTAGAGAGGAGCAGATCTATTCTCAGATCCTCTGCAAGGAGATGGTCATTTTGCAAGTCCATGCAGTAACTGACAAAGAGGTACAGAGGATACAAGAGAGCAGCCAGCCAAAGCTGAGAGTACTCAGAGGAGGCTTTAAAAGGTGGTGAGGGAGAACTGAAGGAAATCTTACAGGATGAGTGTGGGGCTGCAATGCGGAGGAGAGAGAGGAGATCTGGAGCGGAGAGGGAACACTAATCTTTATTCACTCAGACACCTCAGAGTTGGGTGAGAGCGCAGCAGTTCAGGCCACGTGGAGCTAGCAAAATGGCTGCCTCCCGCTACGTGCAGCACCCTTCCCTAGGTCCAGTCACTGAGGTGAAAAGCGGGAAAGAGAGAGAGAGGTGGAAGCAGGAGGGCTTTATAGGGCAAAAACCGGAAGTTACGAGTTGGGACAGGAATTGGTTGGGAAAGGCACTCCAGGAATATCGTTTCAACTCTCACGGGAATTGACAATGCCCTGAGGGGACAACATGGTGGAACAAGGCACTCTGGGATTAGAATTACAGCTCTCGCGGGAATGACCTATACCCTGAGGGGACAACATGGTGGATGTGACCTTATCTGCATAATTTCCCAACAGATGAGGAAGAATAAGCCAAGGCAATCAGGTGCAGGACAGACATGTACATGCGTCCAGTTGGGGGTACACATGACAGAGGCAGGGAGTGAATCAACCACATTGTGGTGTGACAGGCACACATGGGCAGGAACACTAGTAACTGGGACAGGAGCAGCAATAACTGCAGCAGGAACAGGGAGGATGAAAGGATGCTACAGAGCCTGCACGTGGGCAGCGAAGGCGAACAGAAGTGCTTTGTGAGCTCTGAAGCCCTTGCACAAATGCTAGAGCTGCTCTTTGTTTCATGGCACTTTCCTTTCCAGTTGCCAGGGCCCATTCTCACAAAGACAGGCTGAGACAAGTGCATTTTCCTTCCTTTCTGATTTTTTTTTTTTTAAGAATCATCCTTTCTACACACTTGCAGAGGACAATCAAGAAGTATGTGAATGTTCACAGGCTGTCATGTAATCAAATGATTGGTGATTTTCTTCCTAATTTCCCTTTCTTTACTGAGTTGTGTTTCTACTGATTCCATGTTACAGGAATATAAATGCCACTTCTCTGTGTTTTTAGGAATCACTTGGGAGGCACTCACTTAAGACCATTATCCAAGAAACAAAATCACCCCTCTCACAGAGTCCTACAATCTAATCACCTGAGCAGGAGTTGAGAAAGGAAATCAGTCTGTTTTTCTTTTTTTTTTTCTCCCATCTAACTAGTAGTATTTGAGAAAATTAAGTATGTTATGCTTGATATCCAGGGCCCAGATCCTCAGAGTGAATTAAGGATTGATAAGAAAAATGTTGTTGATTATGAAAGCAAATATCTCATGGCATCCTCAGCTCCTAGTACTGTCTTTACAGATGAAATAATATATTTTGTTTTGATACTACCCTTAATATTTCCATTAAAGTAGGAGTCACAATGCTCTCATCATAAATACTTCCTGTTTATCACACCTGTGGAAATTTCCATTTTCTCAACAAGAGTATGAAATCAGGGGTGGAAAGAAGCTAAACTTTGTAATCCACTCCTCTTGCCTTGAGTCTGGGCTTTGCACATGGTATTACCTTGAGCAAATTCCTAAGCTGAGTGGAGGCAGCTGTGTAGGACTGTGGAAAAGCACTGAACTTGGAGTTTAACCAACAAGATTTGAGTCCAATTCAGATTTTTTTAACTTCTTTTTAATATTTATTTATTTATTCCCTTCTGTTGTCCTTGTTGTTTTATTGTTGTTGTAGTTATTATTGTTGTTACTGATGTTGTCATTGTTGGGTAGGACAGAGAGGTATGGAGAGAGGATGGGAAGACAGAGAGGGGGAGAGACAGACAGCTGCAGACCTGCTTCACCGCTTGTGAAGCGACCCCCCTGCAGTTGGGGAGCCAGGGGCTCAAACCTGGATCCTTATGCCAGTCCTCCTGCGCTTAACCTGCTGCGCTACCACCTGACTCCCCCCAATTCAGCTTTTAACTAGCTATAGAGTTTTAGGTGATTTACCTAGTTTCTGAACCTTTTTTTCTCTCTCTCATTCTGCTAAATAGAGTATATTAACACCTCCCCTCCTGGATTACTCCAGAAAGCAAAAAAATGAGGTGGCTCATGTCACGTGCTGAGATTATGCCTACCCAAGAAGGGTCCAGGAAATGTGGGTGAGCACATGAAAGACCAGTGACTATCATTTCCCTGTACATGTATCCTTCTTCTTTTTTAATGTTTTATTTATTTTCCCTTTTTTGTTGCCCTTGTTGTTTTTTACGGTTGTTGTAGTTATTGATGTTATCTTTGTTAGGTAAGAGAGAGAAATGAAGAGAGGAGGGGAAGACAGAGAGGAGGAGAGGAAGATAGACACCTGAAGACCTACTTCACCACCTGTAAAGCGACTCCCCTGCAGGTGGGGAGCCGGGGGCTCAAACCAGGATCCTTACGCTGGTCCTTGAGCTTCGTGCCATGTGTGCTTAAGCCGCTATCTACCACTCGACTCCCCTCATGTTTTCTTCTTTACTGTGGGCTGGTTAGGCTATGAGTATGAACTAGGTGCTACCCTTGGACCTGGCCTGTTTGGCTTTTATCCACTGGATGACTGTGAACAGCCCCTCCATATTTTCCAGGCTCAATATGCCTATAAGCAAGACAAGGCTACTAATTTCCATGCTAGCTACAGAGGGAGAACAGGACTGGTGTGTTCCATGCCCCATGCTTCTCTGTCATGTGTCCTGTGAGTTTGAAGCTCCTGAAAGCATAGCTGGAAAAGACCCCATAAGATATGGGAACATGTGAAAAAGAGGGATCTGTCCAAGGAGCTACAGTCCCTTTTCAAATGAGTATATGGCTGGGGTGGGGGGAGGGCATTTCCGTTCTCCTTCTACTCAAGCCTGTGACGCCTACAGAGCTGTGCTTCTTTTAATAGCACCTGGGGTGGGAGGAAAAGGCCTGGTCTGTGGCCACAGAGAGAACTTTTGTCTCCAAGGGTGTTCAACCTGCCTCCATCCTGAGGATTACCGTAACTTTTTAATTAAGGCAGAGTTTGTAGGGACTTTGGTCTTTTGATGTGGCAGCTGTAGCTGGAAAACAGACCTATGTTTAAGACTTTACAGCCTGCCGATGGTTCAACAGCCTGCCACCCACATATCAGAGCCCACACCCCATAAACAGCCTAGATCATGTTTCTGTAGAATAGGGTTGTGAGGCAGATCTGGGACCACCATGGCATGGAAAAGGCTTTGCTAAACCTCATATGGGACCTGGACCACCCAAGGGTCCCATAAGAAATGGGGGTGGTATTTTGAGATGGTAAAATAATGGATAAGGTGACTTCTGGGTATCTCTGCCAAAGCTTTTATTTTAGGGCTTCATACTCCATATGACCATCAAAAATAGCATGAGATGGGGCCTATCATCACATAAGGGCCTTTGTGTCTGCCTCTGCCAGACATGGTCTGCCTCAGTCACCTATGTGTCCCAGAGTTCCATGTAAAAGAAGCAGTACTGAAAAATGTGTCTTCAAGGAGCATAGGTGGCTAGAGTGACTTCTCAGCACATTCCTCAGTTAACAACCTAGCATCCCTTGACTGAATACCCACTGTGTACCAGGTATCTGTCCTGAGCACTGAAGTAAGAGTCATCACCGAACAGTCACCTTGAGCCCTGCCATCATAAAGCACACATGATAGCAGAGCTGAAGTTTGTGACAGCCATGCAGCTCACATGGTTGACCAGCGGCAGGACTCAGACAAAAACTGAGAAATACTTTTCAAACATTGCCACTGAGGAGCCTTCACAGGGCATCCAGGGACCAAGCCCAAAGCAGCCAGAAACATGTGATATTTCTTTGACATTCTAGTTTGTTACTTTAAAAATTAGCACTTGGATGGGGGAGATAGTATAATGTTTATGCAAAGAAACTCCCAAGCTTGAGGCTCCAAGGTCAATCCCCTAACCACCATAAGCCAGAGTTGAGCAGTGATCCACCTGCATATCAGATGTCAGGCTCAGGGAAAAAAAACTAGTATAGTCATGGGCCCTTTGAAATATACCTAAAATAGACCTACTAGCTATCTATAAAACAGAGACCCCCAACTCTTCACCTGAACTATTCCAGCCTTTAGTTTCATGATTAGTCAACAATTTGTTTGGCTTTATATGTCAACTCTTTTTTCAGCCACCAGGTTCCAGATGCTAAGATGATACCAGCCAGACTTCCCTAGGCAGACAAGCCCACCAATATGTCCTGGAGCTCTGCTTCCCCAGAGCCCTGCCTCACTAGGGAAAGAGAGAGACAGGTTGGGAGTATGGATCGACCTGCCAATGCCCATGTTCAGTGGGAAAGCAGTTACAGAAGTCAGACCTTCCACCTTCTGTACCTCATAATGATCTTGGGTCTATACTCCCAGAGGGTTAAAGAATAGGAAAGCTATCAGGGGAGGGGAGGGGATACAGAGTTCTAGTGGGGTGGTAGGAATTGTGTGGAGTTGTATACCTCTTAACCTATGGTTTTTGTCAGTTTTTTCCTTTTTATAAATAAAAATTAAAATAAAAAAAAATTTCTCAGCAGAAGAAAATAAATCTAAAAAGAAAATAAATAACTGAGCTGTTGAAAAAAAAAGAAAAAGAAAATTAGTACTTATCATAACTGTGTTTGGTATCCTATGAAGCAGTGATGTAAATTACTATGTATTTGTATATGTGCACCATATAGGTGTGAATACATATAAAGTTTCCACCTTGTTTGTACTATATGTCTGCATTTCCTTTGGTACACAGATAAGCATTCTTGAGGACCTACAGCAGGCAAAATGTATTTCCAGCAAATATGTACTCTTCTAAATTTCAACTCTCTTATGGGCTAGGATCTCTCTCTATCTTTCTCTCTCTCTCCCTCTCTCTCCCTCTCTCTCTCTCTTTCTCCCTCCCTCTCTCTCTCCCTCTTTCTTCCTCTCCTCCCCTCCTTCCATCATAAGCAAAGTTAAAAACAAACAGCTATCCGGAAGAAAAAAAGACAATTATATTCCCTTGACCTCTCAAATACATGTCCTACCAACAAATGAAGAGAAAAGACCACCAGCTCAATACTGTCCACAGCCTTTTTACATCAGAATCACAGATGACTACTAAACATAGGTGACTATGCTTAACTGAATCCCCTGCAAAATAAGGACACATTTAAATTATGTTGAGCTACTCATTTTTAAATATAAGACTGGTAAAAACCCCAATACTGATTAGCCCTTTGGGAGAGGTGAGAGTGCACAGAAACAGTTGTGCTCTCTAGATGAGGCTGCTAGTTGAGCAGAATAGTGTGGGCCTCGTGGAGGTGATTTGGCAATATTAGAGAGATGTTGCATTTATATTGAGAGCATCTCATTAAGTCAACCACTTCATTCTGAGTGTCCTTTATCTATTCAGCACTAGTCAGAAACCCTATGGGAATAATGAGGTGTTTGCACAGAGCCTGGCCCCAAAGAGTTTGTGACCCCACTCATAGGCATCAGAGATAGGGCATAGGAAACGGGATCTTATTTTATCTACTGATTGAGAACTTCCAAGTATAATAATAGGTCATTAAGCATCACAGCAATCCTGCAAGCTGAGTAATTTTTGTTTCCATTTTCTAGTCCAGAAAGCTGAAGCAGAGTGTAATTTGCCCAAGGCTATGGTAGAGTGACCACAGAGCTTGATGAAGATGTGAAGGTTCTGTGCACTTTGCCCCAGGACCAGATAGCCCGCCCAGGGGACAGCGTGTGGGGGTGCAGAGAGTGGCAAGGACTGTGAGTCAGCAAGGGAATGTCACTGGAGGACAACCTACTGAATAAGAGACAGCACTCGCTTCATTTTCCTCTGAGTTTGAGCTGTCCCTCCACTGCTTATTTCCTGTGAGACCCTGGGTGAGTTGCAAAACTTCTCTCAGCCCTAGCATTTTTCTCCCAACAGTATAGGTAGCAATAAGATCTGTGTAGGGTTAAAAGCTGGATAAGGGCAAAAGGCTGGCATACTTTAATGGTGAATCTTTGGTCACTACCAGGCCACCCCATTAGCTGAGGCCCTATTCAGGGAGTCCTGGGATTCCCACACAGACATGATAGGCCTAGAACTCTAACATATCCTTCTCTTCACTGCCACTAGTCATCTCCATCAGGAACAACATAATGGACCCCTACAGGACCTTACCCTCAATGTGGATCAACAATGGTAGAGACTATTCCATTCTCCGAAAGGAGGTTGGACAGCATACTCTACCACTCAAGGAAGATGGATCTTGAAATTAGTGCAGCATGGAATGTTCCTAGCCATGACCACAGGATGTGAGCTCAGACTAACAGAGATGCAGGGGTTATATAGGCTCCTGTGCTGAATAGGGGACCCAGATCAAATCTATGGGGTTTATAGTTAACAATGTTTATATACTTTTCCCATATTTGAGAGCTACTCTCTTCCCTGGTTCAGCTTTCTAGTATTTTTTTCCAACTATGACACCATCTCCGCAGACAATACCTTGGGTCCATCTGCATGTCAGCTGGCAGACTCAGGCAAAAACTAGTAAAGTCATAGGCCCCTTGAAATATACCTAAAATAGACCTACAAACTTTTTCCAAAATGAAGACCCCCAAATCTTCATCTACAATATTCTTGCCTTTAGGTTCATGACTAGTCAACAATTTGTTCTGCTTTATATCTTAACTTTTTTTTCAGCCACCAGGTTCCAGATGTTACCATGATGCCTGCCTGACTTCCCTGGGCAGACAACCCCACCAGTGTGTCCTGGAGCCCTGCCTTCTCAGAGCCCCTCCCCACTAGGGGTAGAGAGAGACAGGCTGGGACTATGGATCAACCTGCCAACCCCCATGTTCAGCAGTGAAGCAATTACAAAAGCCAGATCTTCCACTTTCTGCACCCCATAATGATCCTGGACCCATATTCCCAGAGAGATAAAGAATAGGAAAGCTGGGACCTGGGCAGTAGTGCAGCATGGTAAGTGCACATGGCGCAAAGCGCAAGGGCCAGCATAAGGATTCCAGTTCAAACCCCCAGCTCCCCACCTGCAGGAGGTCATTTTGCAAGCACTAAAGTAGGTCTGCAGGTGTCTATCTTTCTCTAAATTAGCCTCCAGGAGCAGTGGATTCATAGTGCAGGCACTGAGCCCCAGCAATAACCCTGGAGGCAAAAAAAAAAAAAAAAGAATAGGAAAGCTTTCAAGGGAGGGGGTAGGGTAGGGAGTTCTAGTGGTGGGAATTGTGTGGAATTGTCCCCTCTTATCCCATGGTCTTGTCAATATTTCCATTTTATAACTTACAAAAAAAGATTCATGTAAGGTTAATTGCAGCAATGGCTCTAAAGTACTTCACTTGCCACCTAGACAGCACTCCATAGGTATTGGTGAGGGAAGAGATGCTAGTGGTGGTACTCACAGCATCCCCAGTGGGTGGACCTGACACCTGAAGGATGGGTGGTATGCAATTTGTGTGTGCACATGTATGTTGGTGTATCAGGAAAAGACAGGCTCTTCTCTGAGTCAAGTCCTTGATGTGGCTTGAATGCAACCCCAAAATAAGACATTCTTCTTCCAGAGCCGGTGTTTCTGGGCAGGCCATCTGGGTGGATCTGTAAGGCTAGGCAATCATGGTGCTTCCCAATGGGGAGGAGCAAGGCACTCAGAGTTGATCTAGTCTGAGCCCTGTTCTTTCCAGGGAGGTTGCTGCAGCCAGCAGTGGGTCTCTTCACCACCAGCCTAAGCTTCACAGACCACAGTGGGGTTCAGTATCCTCAAGCTTGCAGGAATAGCTAGACACTTTGGAAATTCATTCTCTTTCCTGTCGGGTCTCCTGGAGTCCAACTATTGAGCTACTGAGAATTGAAATCACAGTTCTTGTGAGAACAGTGAAAAATGTTTTCTTATTATGTTCACACTGAGGGTCAGGCATGGATGGGGACTCTGGAGGTTTCCAGTAGCATCCCTAGAATCACTCTAAGTCTGGGCCTCTGTCTCCTTTTATCCCAGAATGGTCCTTGCAAAAAATTTCCCTTTCTCAACACCAAATTGATTCCCCAAGTCTGCCTTCCATGTAAAAAGACAATAAAGCCTTATACAATCAGGAAGGTATTCAATACTCATAATACATAATTGCCCTGTGTCCATTGGGTTGGATCCCTGCTTTGCCTGCCCCCCACCTCCCCCACAGACTCAATGGCCTTTTTCTTTAACTGAACAAGTGAAGGAACAGATGCCTGCTCTCTTACCAACACCTAAGTGATTTCTCTTGCTGGGACCCTGATAAGGGTCCCAGTAGCATTATCAACCTCAGGCTCAACTAACACACGTGAGAACCTGAGGGATGACACTCATCAGAATTCTGTGAGACATCAGGATGCCTGCAGTCAACAGCCATGTTTCTGGCCTGGGTACTCCTTCTCACCTGTCCTCCTTCACTTCTGATGGCCATGGGGTGGTGTGTGTTGGGCGGAGGGGGGGGTAGGCACCAGAAGCACTATGTCTGGTTACTATGTTTAGTGTCTCACAATAGCATCTGGACACAGCAGGTACTCAGCAGATGTTTATGATTCAGTACATAAAATGATGTGCATGTGTCTGTTGAAAAATAGGAAACTAGGGGCTGAGTGGTAGCTCGCCTAGTCGACTACACATGGTACTATGTGCCATGACCTGGGTGCAAACCTGTCACCACCTGCACAGGTGAAGCTTCACAAGTGGTGGAGCCATGCTGCAAAGTGTGTCTCCTTTCTGTCTTTCTTGCCCTTCCCCCCCCCCACTCCCTATCAAAACAGAAAGAAAAGGGGAAAAAATGACCTCCAGGAGCTGTGGCTTTGTCGTGTAAGCACTCAGCCCCGTGATAATTCTGATGGTGAGGGGGCCACGTGGTGGTGCACCTGGTTAAACACACACATTACAGTGCGCATGGACCTGGATTGAAGGTCCTGGTCCCCACCTGCAGGGGGAAAGTTTCACAAGTGGTGAAGCAGTGCTGCAGGTGTCTGTCTCTTTCCCTCTCTATATCCTCCTTTCCTCTCAATTTTTCTGTCTCTATCCAATAATAAATAAATACGATTTTAAAAAATAATGGTAATCTTGGTGGTGAGACAAAGAAAGAATAGGAGGAAAGAAGGAAAAAAAGAAAGGTAGGGAGGAAGAAGTAAAGGAGGGAGAAAAGGTGGGAGGGAAGAAAGAAAAAAAAGTAGAAACAAAGAGCTATAGACCAAGCTACCAGATAGCTGTATATTCTTTGCAAAGTTTCTCCTAATGTGCTTTTCAGATTTGGGTGTTTAAATTTCAAGACCTCAGGTGTTTGGTGACAATCTCTGTCATACCTGTCTCTATTGAGTCCAAAAAGACAGAGGTTGAGGCATTTCTGACACTACTGCTACCAACCCACATATGTGCTGGCTGTGAAGAATGTCTTTTGGATTACTCCAGTCATTATATGATGCCTTTTTACTCAGAGAACCTTAGTTTTTCTCCCTGAGACTAACCCTCTACCCACCCATATGAAGGTCTGGAGGTGTCTGGCCTTGCCAGTGCCAGAGAGGCAAGACTGGTGGTGCTGTAGGACGCCTCAGACTAGTCCATGTCCTTACCCCAGGAGTTCTGATCGCCCAGTGCTTCTCTCTCTTCCTTCCAGGATGTTCCCTCTATCCTTCAGGTAGTCAGGATTGGTTTCTTTTGCTTAGAACACAAACATCCTCAAAGAGCCTGGGCCTTATGGACATTTTGTACTGGATAGCCCTTTGCTATGGGTATAAATCGCAGAGCCAGCCAGTGTGTCAGACAACCAATGAGGGCTGGGTCATTTTGGTGCTTTGATGCAGACTCTACCGGGTATGCCTCAGCACTGTGGATACTTTGGAGTGAGCCATTTCTCTGCTATAGGCATCCTGTGCATTTGTAGGATGCTCATCTGTATCCTTGTCTCCACCCACTAGATGCCAGTGGCAGATCTTTAGTTGTGACAAATATCACTGCAACATTGTCCTTGGCAGGTAAAACCACTGCCATAAAACTGATTTAGTGTCCCTAAACAGATTGGTGGTTGAGTCTGCATTGTTCAGTGAGGCATCAAGGCAGAAGCAAAGGGTCCAGTATTTATCTTGCTTGGGTTCTCTGAGTCCTCGCAAGCCCCTTTCCTCCCAGGTGCACACTGCAGCACCAGTGAGAACAGGCCTAAAGAAATCCAGAGAGCTGGGGCCGAGGGGTGGTGCACCTGGTTGAGTGCATGTTATAACATGCAGGGGGAAAATTTCACAAGTGGTGAAGCAGGGCTTCAGGTGTCTCTCTGTCTCTCTATCTCCCCTTCCTCTCAATTGATGGCTGTCTCTAACAAATAAAGACAATTTAAAAAAAATTCAGAGCTACACAGCAATGACCCTGGAAGATATGTTACTCTCTCACAGTGGGTCTTTACTTGTCAGAGAAGCTAAAACCTGCTTTTTTGGCCAGCTGGATGAACGTGATGATAACTAGAGGGAGTGAATAAATATCCAGACCAGTGGAGTCTGTCTGAAGTATTGACATTTCACTTATCATATTGGGTGGCATTCTACAGACAACAGAGAAATTGTTCTTGTGGAGACAGACCTGTCTTTCTTCCATCAAGTGTTCTTTCTGCTATAATGACTAGTATAGCAGGGGTGGGAGGTGAAACAAGGTGAAATTATAAACCTCAGAGATAGAAAGACTCAGGAGCTGCCCTTTCAGACAAAGCCAACCTTTTCTCACACTTGCAATTGAAATCTGTCTGAGCTTTGATAGAACGCCAACTGCTGCTTTGTTCTCCTGTTCTTGGGTGAGTTTGGATGCCTTCTGAGTCCAGCTATGTATAAGGTCCACCAAGGACAGCCTTGTCAGTTCAGTTCCAAATAGGAAAGGCTCAAAATATAACCCTTTGTCCTTAGTTCTTTACTAACCCTTGAATAAGAAATTGCTCATGCCAGATCAGTGTGTTGAAGTGGTAGGGATGGGGTGGTATTCAGTTTAGACTAGCAGGGGAAGCTTGACAGTACAATTCCCCTTCCTTAGATATCATTTTCCCTACTTATAAACTGGTGTGGAATAGATTTCTATGTCTCAGGTATATTTCAGCTTCTTTCTGTTAATTTGAACTTCACACACACACACACACACACACACACACACACACACACACACACACACACACACACACTCCTTTTGCCACAGTGACATAGGCACACCATTCCATACAGAGCATGAAGGTCTCAGAACTCTCTACAAACAGTGCAGGGTAAGGCCACTAGGTTAGGTAGCTCTTTAAAAAGTCATCCTTTTCTTGGGCTATTTTATGATAGAACAAGCCAATTGGTTTAGTTATATGCTACAACATGATGCGAATTTAATACATTCCTGGTTTGGAATGCCAACTCTTTCTCTCAGGTTTTCTGCCTTGCTAAGTCTTCCTTTCTTTGTTCAGAAAACAGTGAGATAATATTCACCTGCTGTTGATTCTAAGCATTAAATTACATATTGTATGGAGCCACTTGACACCTAGCAAATACTTGATTCATTTTTTGCTCTCCTTCCCTTGTCCCCTGCCTCTCGCGACCCTTTATTGGTATTAGACCCCTTACTGCTGTTAAAATAAGAGCATAAAAGCAGACAGTCTATCATATTATCTGAATATCCATGTAGATCCAGCTAAAAGTATGATTATGCATCAACTGATTACAGAGAAAAGAACATCAGGCATCCAATAAGATTAATCTACTTTACAGGAAGCAACACTTTATATGCTGTATGTCTTTGGTTAATTGGTCTAACCTCTCTGAATCCCCTACATAAAGGAAGATGACAATACACCCTAATAGCCACCAAAATGAGAGAATTCCTCCTTTATGCCAGGCGCTGTACTGAACACTTCTCATGCAGTCCTCCACATGGTGTGAAATAAGTGAGCTTGGAGGACTTTATAAACAGTGAAACATAAAGCAGACATTTCATTCTCATCATTAGTAGAGCTGCTCAAGAGCTTCTTTCCCATTTGTGAAGAGAGAAGGGGCTTTTACAACCACAAGGTCAAACACATAGAGCAGAAGATGACAAGTGACACAGGATCAACGGTTGGCTCGAGACAAAAGGCGAATGCCAACTGTAAGCTCCTTTCTTGGAGCCTTGGTGAGACACAAAGCAATTTCTCCTGTTGTGTGTCTCACACAGCACATGTCTCTCCTCACTGAAGGTCCCATTTACCCATTTCTCATTTAGCACTCAATTTGTTGGATGCTGCTGCACAACAGCCAAAATGCTGGGTGAAATGGTAAATCCAGTAATAAAAAAATCTAAATGATTTATAAATGTGGTTTAGAAAGGCTTAGGAAGGTAAGGCTGCACATGACTAGTCTAATAAAATCCCGGTGCTTCAGAAACTCTCCCCTAGATACCTACATCCAACATGCAGACCTTTTTGTCTTTATTGAGCTGAGCTGCCAACTCCAACATGTGCAAATACAGATTTAACAGGCAAACGTGCAGCCAAGCTCAGGACTGTAAGTGTTTGAAAAGGCAGATCTATTTGATGAGCAAATAATGCATGATCAATAAAGACTTGTTGAAATGAAATGAGCAGAGGAGAGCAGCTGTTTGCTGAACATCTACTCAGGGGTAGATAGTATGTGGACTGAAGGAGAAAAGCATAGAGCGGGGGAGGAGGGCAGGCCTGAGAAGGATGTTTTAGAAAGATAATGCTGATGCTCTTGACCATGTCAACCACCTAGATTGAGTCCTGCAGAGTCTATGTGAATAAGGCCATGGTTGGTGTGACTGGGTGTTTTATAATCACAGAAAGAAAACTAATCAGAAACCAATTTAAAAAGTTTTGAAATTTTTAGCATTTTAATTCACAATAGCCAAAAGGAGGATATAATACATATGTTCACTAGCTGATAAGTGGGTGAACTGTGGTATACTCATACACTGAAATATTACTTGGCCTTAAAGAAGGAAATTCTGCAGTAACTTTTTTCTGATCCTGATAGCTAATATGCAGCTGGACTAAAAGTATTGTCTGGAAAGATGGTGTCAGAGTTGAGAATAGGACTAGAAAGCTGAATTAGGGCAGAGAGTAGCCCCTAGATATGAAGAATGCAGGTAAATACCATTAACTGTTAACCCCATCTGTCTGACCTAGGGCCCATATCTATTCATAATTAGCACAGGAGCCTATGTAACCTCTGAGTCCTTGTCAATCTGAGCTCACAGTCCAAGGTCACAGCTAGGAAAGCTCTATGCTGCACTCATTTCAGGACCTGTCTTCCTCAAATGGCAGACTAGACAGGCCCAGCTTCCCTCTGGAGAGTGGGGCAGTCTCTATAATTGCTGCTCTACAGTGACAGCAAGGTCTTGTAAAGACCCATAAGAGTGCTTACAATGATGTTCCTGATGGAAGTGATTAGTGATGGTGGAGAGAGAGTTCTATTAGAGGTCTAGGCCTAGCATATCTTTGTGGGAATCACGGGCCACATGGAACATAAACTTGCTACCTTCTTCCCACACAAGGACCCTTAGTTTCATTTGTTCTACTCCTCCCTTTGAGTTCCTGTTTACTGAAAAATTTCCTTTATATCTAACTGCCTTTCAGCCACCAAGTTGCAGATGCTACCATGATGCCATCTTCGCATCCCCGGCAGACAACCTCACCAATGTGTCCCGGAACCTCACATCTCCAAAGCCCTACCTCAGGGAAAGATAGAAACAGGCTGAGGGTATGGATTGACCTGTCAACATCCATGTCTAGCAGAGAAGCAATTACAGAAGCCAGATCTTCCACCTTCTGCATCCCATAAAAAGTTTTGATCCATAATCCCAGAGAGAAAGAATAGGGAAACTTCCAATGGAGGGGATGAGACACAGAACTCTAGTAGGAACTGTGTGAAATTGTACCCCTGCTAACTTACAATCCTGTTAGTCATTATTAAATCACTAATAAAAATAAATAAATAATAAAAAGAGATTCTTACATCTGTGACAGCACAGAATAATCTAGAAAATATTATGCTAAGTGAAAT
The DNA here is from genome assembly GCF_950295315.1 of Erinaceus europaeus. NCBI lineage: Eukaryota > Metazoa > Chordata > Mammalia > Eulipotyphla > Erinaceidae > Erinaceus > Erinaceus europaeus. The sequence continues at coordinate 26,220,515 of NC_080162.1, forward strand.
AAGTCAGTCACAAAAGGCCATATGTGATTCCATATAGAATTATCAAATTCATGGAGACATAATAGAATGGTGATTGACAGGGCAGGGAGATGGTATATATATATATATATATATATATATATATATATATATATACTATTTAATGGGTATAATTTTTCAGTTTAGGGAGATAATAAGGTTCTGGTGACACCAATAAGTGATGGTTATATACTAACATGAAAGTACTCAACACCAGAGAACTATACAATTCAAAAGGATCAAAATGTAATTATTATGTGTGTATAGTCTCCCATAATAAAATAAAATTAATATCATTCATTATTCATTCCATTCAGCTGGAATTTCAGTGTCTAGGGTGTCAAACTCCTCTATTAGATGGTAAATTACTTGAAGTCAATGTCTATATCTCATCTATTAATACTCACGGCATCTTATCTACGTAATCAAAGTGTGACCTATACACCACAAGGGAGACTCTAAGACTCTTTAAGAAGTCCACAAAGTCAAATTCATCTCACAATATCACTCAGCCCTTTTTTGCCATTTGCTGTGGTGCTACTGATATTTACTCTGGTTCTACAAAAGTAATGGAGGGTAAAAATTGCTGGTGTCTTAGCACAAATCAAGAATATGGCACCAAAGAATAAGAATAGAAGTCATTTTGTTCTGATGTACTCACAACTTTTAAAATGTACTTAAGAATGCCTTTGATGAAATGGCAGAAGTTAATAATTTAATTAAAGCCCTTGCACACACCTCTTTTTAATATTTTGTATGCTAAAATTTGGAGTCTTTTAGAAACTCTTCTGCTGTATACTGGCATATCATGGATATCTAAAGGAAAAATACTTGTATGATTGTCATTTTTACTCGCAAGTATGACTGACAGATAAATGAAGGTTATACAGATGGGGTATCTAGCAGATTTTTTTTTCTTGAAAATGAATGAAACAAGACTATCACTTCAAGAAAAACAGCTGATTATATGGTTTCCAGGGCTAAAATTCATGTTTTCAATAGAAATTTAAATCTTTGGACAGCTTATATTCATCACCATAAGTCTGAGGGTTTCCCAGGGCATGGAGAATTTGCTGGTGATAGAAATTGTAAGTTTTATGTTATTAAATAGGCCAATATCTCAGAAAGTTTGCATGACTAAGTAAACCAATATTTTTTTTCTAAATGACTAATGTATCACCCTCCAAAGCTATGTGTCAGGAAAAGATTCACTAGTTGCAAGACAGGTCAATGGGCTATAATGTAGCCAGTTAACAAAAGTCCACTGGTATGGTTTCACATTTTACATTACCACTACTCTTTTTTTTTTTTTTTTTTTTTTGCCTCCAGGGTTATCACTGGGACTAGATACCTGCACTATGAATCCACTGCTCCTGTAGCCCATTTTTGCCACTTTGTTGCCCTTATTGTTGCTCTTGTTGTTGTTGTTATTGTTGCAATTGCTGTTGTTGTTGTTGGATAGGACAGAGAGAAATAAATTGAGAGAGATGGGGAAGTCAGAGAGAGGGAGAGAAAGATAGACACCGGTAGACCTGCTTCACCACGTGTGAATCGAACCCTTTGCAGGTGAGAAGCCAGGAGCTCAAACCAGGATCCTTATGACAGTCCTTGTGCTTCAAGCCATGTGTACTTTAACCTTCTGCACTACTGCCCAGCCTTCACTACTACTCTTCGAGAAACTATTTATTGAATGGCCTAAAGGAGGTGCCATAGATTCTCTAATCAAGTATGTATTACTTAGACCTAGACATTTTCCTTTCCTACCCTGACTTCACTTCCCTCATTCACTGTAGTCATTCAACTAATAATACAAGAGATAAGAAGTTCGATTTACTCTTTCATCTCTTCTGACAGGGCATTAACATTATTATCAACACTTGCCAATCTTCAGAAGAAGTACAATTGTCCAAGAGATATACCAGCAAAAAACATAAGAACAAGTTTTGTCTCTATGAAAACCTTTATTACAATTATTAAACAAGTAAATGCAAAAAACTTGAGGATGACATAGACCCCTGTAAAACCGTAGGTTTATTTCTTCTCTAACTCAAGGCCAGACTCTGTAAACCAAATACTAAGTTAGATACAACAAATGAAGTTCAAGGCTTTAACAGCTGCAGAAAAATCTAAGCTTGCCAGACAATTAAGAGAATACAAAAACTGGCAAAGGGCAGGACTGGCTCATTTAGTGATGGCCATTTTAGCCAATGCCAGGCCACCTCATCACCTGGGGTCCTAGTTAGGGAATCCCTGGATTCCCCCATAGATATGATGGACCTACTCTTATAATGGATTCCTCTTTTTACTATCACTCATCACTTCCATCAGGAACGGCATCCTCAGCCCTCTTGTGGGCCTCTCCAGGACTTTGCCCTCATTATAAACCACTAATGGTAGGGACTGCCCCATTCTCTGAAGAGAGGCTGATTCATCCTTCTCTGCCATTCAAAGAAAATTGGTCCTGAAATGAATGCACCCTAGACTGTTCCCAGCTATGACCAGTCTAACAGGGACTCAGAGGTTATACAAATTCTTATGCTAAATATGAATATACATAGGCCCAGGGTGAGATCTCTGTGTTAAATGGTTAATTGTATGTATGTATCTTTTCAAGTTTGGGAGCTACTCTCTGCCCTAACTCGGCTTTTAAGTTCTATTCTCTACTCTGTCTCCATCCTCCCAAACACTATTTCTAGTCCACTCTGTGTGAGCTATCAAGATCCCTATAGTCCTGGGTGCCTAGCAACATATCCAGAATACACATCCTAACTTCTTTGCACCCTAGGTCCCTATTCTCATTTTCTCTATTCCTACTGTTTGGCTCCTGCTTATTAAACATTTTGTCTTGGTTTGTATCTTAAATGTATTTCAGCCACCCAGTTGCAGATGCTACTAAACTCCCATCCTGATGTTACCAGATGACCTCACCAACAAACTCTTGGAACTTCACCTCTTCAGAGCCCTATCCTACCAGGAAAAGATAGAAACAGTCCGGGAGTATGATAGGTTGACCTGACAATGTCCATGTCCAGTAGAGAATCAATTATGGAATACATAACTCCTTCCTTCTGCACCCCAAAATAATTTTGGTCCATATTCCCAGAGGGGGTGGAGTGTTAGGGGGAAATGACCAGAGAGCTCTGAACCCCCATATCTATGACCTTGGTAGAACTATGGCAGTTTCCACTGGAGGGGAGTAGGGACAGAGAACTTTGGTGGTGGGAATTACACAACTTTGATTGTGTAATTATACCTCTATTATCTTACAATTTTATAAAACAACTAATACAATATAACAAATAGAAGAAGCCACTACTTATTGAGTGTTGTGCCATCAAAGAAGAATAACTGGAATTACCTGAAAAGGCAATATTCTTCTCTACAATTCTCAGTGAGTCAAAATTGTCCATGAAAACAACATATCGGGGACCTGCAAAATAGCTCTCTAGTACAGTACACTGCTTTGCCATGTGTTCTTTGGGCTCCTATTTTAGGTTTTAAAAATATTAGGGAGCTACTCTCTCCCCTGATCCAGCTTTCTGTCCCTTTTCCAGCAGTGACATCACCTCTCCAGACAATAACTTTGACCCACCTGCATATCAGATTTCAGGCTCAGAGGAAAAGAGAAAAAAAAAAAAAAAAAAAAAGCTAGTATAGCCACAGGCCCTTTGGAATATAACTAAAATATGCCTACTAGCTATCTACAAAATGGAGGACCCCCCCCAACTCTTCATCTGTACTATTCCAGCCTTTAGGTCCATGATTGATCAACAATTTGTTTGGCTTTGTATGATAACTGTCTTTTCAGCCACCAGGTTCCAAATGCTGGCATGATGCCGACCAGACTTCCCTGGACAGCCAACCCCACCAATGTGTTCTGGAGCTCTGCTTCCCCAGAGCCCCACCCTACTAGGGAGGGAGAGAGACAGGCTGGGAGTATGGATCGACCAGTCAATGCCCATGTTCAGCAGGGAAGCAATTACAGAAGCCAGACCTTCCACATTCTGCCTCCCACAATGACCTTGGGTGCATACTCCTAGAGGGATAAAGAAAAGGAAAGCTATCAGGAGAGGGGATGAGATATGGAGATCTGGTGGTCAGAACTGTGTGGAGTTGTACCTCTCTTATCCTATAGTTTTGCTAATGTCTTCTTTTTTAAATAAATAAAAAAAATTTCAAAAATGGGTCCTGAAATGTAAAAGTTTAAGATTCTCTGATCTAATAGAAATTTTAATACATGTTTCAACAAGTGAGTGAGTGAGTATACAAATGAATGCTGAATGAAGGCATGTTGCATATATATACATATATGTTGATAAGGAAGATTTTCAAAGGGTTACCCAAGGTAAAAGAGTTATTGGTTCCTAATTTGGAAATTTTACAGATGGCTAAAATTTTCAGACTATTTTGGGAACCCACACAGAGTAGCAAACTTTTAATTTGGCCATGTAAGGACATCTAAAAAGCAACTACAAGTCTATCATCACCAACCACCATTTTATAAATGTCAAGGCATTTTATAACAGAGAGAAGAAAAAAAAAAGATACAATCTTTATATAAAGGGTGATCCCTATATTGAATACATCTAGTTTCTTTTTTTTTTTTTTAACTTTGTCTTCAGCCATTGTCTTTTCTGCTACTGGTCAGTGTACACTTTGCTCTGCACTAGACTTTGTAACCATCAGCCAATAGGCAAGTTTTATGTGTAAAGATCCAGAGTGAAGATTTATAGAGGCCATGTAGTCTCTGTTGCAGCTATCAACTCAGCCCTTACAGAGAAAGAGCAGCTAGAGATGGTAAGTGAGTATGCAGCTTTATTTACAAAAACATGTGGAGGTTGGATCTATACACAAGCCCCCTGATCTAGAGGGCAGGAGAGAGGCATAGGAGGGGACTGGAGAAAGACCATTCCTGCCTGGTTCCTGATGACTGTGGAGCTGTGGAGGTGACCAGCATTACCATTTTACATTACAAGTCGATCAAGCATTACAAGTCGATCAAGAAAAGGTGCATGTTGGTGTCATACAAACAGGAGTACACCAGCTAGAAATCCATTGGATAAGACACAGGGAAAACAATGAATATGCTCGTAACTTTTAGCTCAGTAGTCCTGCATCTATGAATCTGTAGGATAAACTACTACTGTCACCTCCCTCTATGGAGTATTTACCTCTGTTAATAATATCCATAGTGCTAATAAGCCTTTTCTGATAGCTTCATATGTCATGTACTGCAAACAACAAAATGAAACTTGAATTCCACCTCAGACCCTCCATACAGGATGCTGCAAACTCCTAGACTCCTACCTTTCTCCCTGTGCAGAGATAGTGGTTGGGATCTCTAAGCATAATTCAACATTTATTCTTGGTCAAGTGACCCCATAACTCTATCACTGGGAACCTACACTTGTCATTCAAAATGGCCTCTGAGCTTCCCAGCTTAGTGTCACCTGCAAATGACATTAGTCAGCTTGCCTCCTGTGCCACTCACTGTCCATGTGCCTAGGAAATGGCATAATGTGACACAGCCAAAGACAGTCCAATGGCAAACAAAGGGCCCCCTCCTTCCCTGTGGTTGCTGATCCATTAAACAGCCATTGGAGTTGTTCAAGCTGTTACTAATCTGTTTTATTTAACTAGGACCTGGACACATTTCCCTGTCTTCTCTACACTGTCAAATGTCTTTCAAGAAATCCAACAGGTCAATTACAAAGGGCCTCAAGAAGGGCACAGAGTTTCCCTGAGGGAAATTCCTAGGCTCCTGCTACTACAATAGCTTTCCTGGGTCCCCACCAGCCCAGAACCCCCAAATGTCACTCTACCCATCTAGCACCTCCCAAACCTTCTCTGCAAGACCTTGATCTTTAACCTAGTTGTCAGCACATTCTAGCCAGGACATAAGCTGGATGATGTGTGAGCAGATAAGGGTCCAGAATGGGTGTTCAGATTCAGGGACTGTAGGTTCACTCTGTCATTCAGAGCCTGCAAAATCTTGTATCCAACCTTTCTGCTCTCGAAATTCTTTTCCTATAAAATGGACATAATTTTCCCTGCTCTCCCACCCCCAAGAGTTTTGTGAAGCTCACTGAGATAGGTGGTGGCAACCTTCCTTGTAGAACAAAGGTTTGCACAAGTAAAAACCAGTGTGTTAATATCACCACTCCCAGGGATAATCCATTGCCTTCTTCCTATTTGGTGCGAGGAAATCTTCTAGAGTGAGGGTTAAAAAGATGAAAGAGGTAGAGTGGCAGGATTCTTTCTTATCAACAAAGGGATCTGATTAGAGAAATGACCAGGTCAAGATGCTAGAAGCCCCTGAAAGCTAGCCTGATCTAGCAGATGGCAAAGCTTGTTCACTAGGAGGGAAGGAATGTGTCCATGACGAAAAGATAGGACCCTCTCACAGCACCCCAAATTTTCTTCTTAGCCACATTTATTTGAGAAAGCCCAAAGGTGGGCCTGTGATGTAATGTTTAAAACCACTAGGATGTTGATTTTGAAAACATATAAGATACAAATAAATCAAAGAAACAAAGGCAGCCTTCAAGCTTTCACCCACTCACAGCTTAGGGATAATTGCTCAAGTGTCAAGTAGCCCTTCTGAAGGGTACAGGGAAGGGAACTCTCTTCAGGGATTGTTTTCCAGTAAACCAGGTCCATCTTGAACCTGCCAGAGAGACCTCAAGTTCATAGTTCTGTATCCAGGTGAGGAAAATAGCAGCTATCCTTGATTCCTCTCTATATCTCTTACAAAGCAAGGTTAGGGAACCTAGTGTATTGTTCTCTGATGATCTGAGGAGCTTAGAATCACATTTGGGTCCTAGTGATACTTCAAATTCCTGCAGCTGGGTGAACCAATTCATTCAGTGATTGAAGGAGAACCAGATGGCAAATTGACATTCTCAAGACAACCAGGTACCAAGTGGCAAGGGTGGAGATGAAATTACTTCTCTCTTCCTCTATTCTCTACTCAGTTCTAAAATCACAGGATACTCAGCAAACTAACCTGCATAAAGAACACTTTTCCAACAGTCTTTGAAGTCCTTGCATTTTCACAGGTCCTGTTCATGGCAACCACACTCAACACTTATTGCCCCTCATAATTCAACAAAGATTGCAAGAGTGCTCTTCTTTTTATTTGTAAAATGGAAATATTGATAAGACTATAGGATAAGAGGGGTACATTTCCACACAATGCCACCCCCAGAGTTTCCTGTCCAATCCCCTCCCTTGATAGCTTTCCTATTCTTTATCCCTCTGGGAGTATGGACACAAGATTATTATGGAGTGCAGAAGGTGGAAGGTCTGGCTTCTGTAATTGCTTCTCTGATGAACATGGGTGTTGGCAGATCAATCCATACTCCCAGCCTGTCTCTCTCTTTTCCTAGTGGGGCAGGGATCTGGGGAGGTGGGGCTCCAAGACACATGGTGGGGTCCTCTGCCCAAGGAAGTTGGATTGGCATCATGGTGGCATCTGGAACCTGGTGGCTGAAAAAGAGTTAAGATATAATGCAAAACAAATTGTTCACTAATCGTAAACCTAAAGGCAAGAATACTTCAGATGAAGATTGGGGTCTCCGTTTTGGAAAAAGCTAGTAGGTCTATTTTAGGTATATCCAGAGGGCCCATGACTCAATGAGTTTCTTCCTGAGCCTGACATCTAATATGATGTCATATTAGATCCAGGTTATTGCCTGGGGAGATGGTGTCATAGATAGAAAAAGGACTATAAAGTTGGATCAGGGAAGAGAGTAGCTCCCAAATATGGGAAAAGTATATAAATATTATTAACTGGTAATGAACTCCTTTTGGGCCCCTATCAGACATTGCTTTCAGAGTGGATCAACAATGGTAGGGAATGTTCCATTCTCCAAAGGGAAGTTGGACAGCATACTCTACCTACTAGCCAAGGAAGATGGGTCCTGAAATTAGGGCAGCCTAGAATGTTCCTAACCATGACCACAGAATGTGGGACCCAAGAGCCAGAGTGGTGACAGGCCTTCCAGGGGTCCAGTCTGGGCACATGGATCCCTAGGGTTTGAGGTGTCCACACAGGTCCATTGAATTGCTTATAACTCTTATAGTTCAGGTGTCAGAATCCTTAAAACAGAAAGAACTTCAGCCAAACTTCTAAGTTCAAACAGGAGAAAACCCATCCCCAGTGAGATTAAAAGCACACTTTGCATCATAGTTATATCAAGTAATAAGAGGTAAGCATAGTTATGGAAGTAACAAGAGGTTCTTAGGTAGGGGAGATAGCATAATGGTTATGCAAAGAGACAGTCATGTCTGAGGCTCCACAGTCATAGGTTCAATCCCCCCACACTACCAGAAGCCATTGTTGAGCAGTGCTCTGGAAGAAGAAGAAGGAGGAGGAGGAGGAGGAGGAGGAGGAGGAGGAGGGGCAGGGGCAGGGGCAGGGGCAGAAGGAGAAGAAGATGGAGAAGAAGAAGAAGGAGAAGGAGAAGGAGAAGGAGAAGAAAAAGAAGAAGGAGAAGAAAAAGAAGAAGGAGAAGGAGAAGAAAAGAAAAAAAACTTCATATTTCTGGAACACTAGCCTAATGTATCAAATGCCACCTAAACACAAAGAAATTTCATTTCATACTTTATCAGAAGTTTAATCACCAAGAAAGAAATTATGTTCTTCAGTATGGAAAGGATTAAGTTCATCTGAGAATATTCTTATGATGGAATATTATATAGCCTTTAAGATATTATCTTAAGGGCACACTTCACGGCTTACAGTAATATGCATGATGCAATTTCAAGTAAGAGTTAGAAGGTGACCAACTTAAATGTACACAGTGAACCCTAATGTAGCTAAATGCCATATATTCTTCCTATAATGGCAATGATTTTAAGATGCCTCACTGACTATAGTATTCCCCCCCCCCCAAAAGACATCAAATCAACCCTAAAAAGCATACTGATTATTTTAGAAACCCTAAAGGTGGCAAACTTGCACCCAAGTAAAAAGGAAATGTGACATAAAGTTATCACACAGATTTCTGTATAGGGGCTGGGGGAGATAGCATAATGGTTATGCAAACAGACTCATGTGTGAGGCTTGAAAGTCCCAGGTTCCATTCTCTGCATCACCATAAGCCAAAACTGAGTGGTGTTCTGAGAAAAAAAAAAACACCTCAGAAATGTCTGTATATATGTGTGCATGCATGTATCGTTTATAAGGCTGACAAAAGTACATTAAACATTAATAGTAGTTATCTCTAAAGAGAAATATACTTTCAGTATTTTTCAAGTTTGTTTCTGATCTATGTAATTTTACAATCAGGGAAAAATAAACTTTGCATGTAGACCATTAATAGCAAATGTAAAAAAAATGCCAAGGAGTGCCATTTCCACTTCCCAGACCCGATATTTTTTTCAACTCTTATTTTGCTGTCTTTCCTCCTCTGGTTTCTAAGTAGTTTAGCATCACATCTTCCATAAGCCATTAGGAGGTTCCAATAATGTTCTCCATGATGCTAGATTTTAGTGGTAAGCCCTTGGTTTTCAACCTGCATCTCTTGGGAAAGTCCAATACAATTTCCCAGTGCATGTGCACTGGCACATTCATTATTGTACCCTGTACTGAAAGTAAATCCTTTATTTAAACAAACAAACAGAACCTGGAACAATTGTTTAGACTAGAGTGCTAAGAGAATCTTTGCTTTTCTATGAAAAAAGAACATGCTTTAGACTTTAAAAATCACAGTAATACATATGACTTCCCCACATGCTAAGAAAGTTAAGAAACTTAGTCACACACACACACACATACACACACACACACACACACACACACACACACACCACCACCACCACCACCACCACCACCACCAACACCACCACCACCACCACCACCACCACCACCAGGGTTACTGCTGGGGCCCAGTACCTGCATGACAAATCCACTGTTCCAGAAGTCATTTTTTTTCCTTTATTTTTTGTTTCATTTGATAGAGAGAAACTGAGAAGGAAGGGAAAAATACAGAGGGAGAAAGAAAAAGAGAAACCTACAGCCCTGTTTCCCTGCTGGTCTTGCAGGTGGGGACCAGAGGCTTAAACCCTTGAACATGGAATTATGCAAACTCAACCAGGAGCACAAGCACCAGAGCCCTTCAAAGTCAAATTTGTCATTAATTATGATAACACTGTTAGGGTGGAGATGTTTGTGCACTTTCCTTCTTTTTCTTCCAGTTCTTGGGGAAAAAACATAATTTTACTTTACTTTTAGAGTTTTTTTGTAAGGAACCACAAATCATTGCCCTAAGGGACTACTTCAAATATATACAGATAAGCATCCTCAGTCCAATCTTTTTCTGACTTCACTTTTCACTTCTCATCTGACAGTCTCCACTATGTCTACTCTGTCAACAGATCTGGCATGAAACACTTGGAAACCACCCCCATCCCCCCCCCACCCACATTTATGCTCCACTGTCAACCTTCTGACCCAAAGCACTGGGTGGGTGGACACAACAGCCTCCTTGTTGGCTTTTCTGCACATTCTCTTGTCCCTCCTCTAGTCCATTTATTTCCTCAAAGAATATTTTGTTCTACCTTTGGGTTCCTGCTTATCAAACTATTTGTCCTGCTTTATATCTTCCTGCCTTTTAGTCACCAAGTTGCAGACATTACTATGATGCCACATCCGAACTTCCCTGGGAAGACAATCTCACCAGTGTGTCCCAAAGTCCCATGTCTCCAGAGCCCTATCCCACTAGGGAAAGACAGAAACAGGCTGGCAGTATGGATCAACCTGCCAATGCCCAGCAGAGAAGCAATTACAGAAGCCAAACCTTCTGCACCCCATAAAGAATTTTGGTCCATACTCCCAGAAGGATAGAGAATAAGGAAGTTTCCAATGCAGGAGATGGGACACAGAACTCTGGTGGTGGGTACTGTATGGAATTGTTCCCCTGTTACCTTACAATCTTGTTAATCATTATTAAATCACTAATAAAGAAAATTTAAAGAATAGTTTGACCGCCTAATAAAAGCCACCTCACCCATTCATTTCCATCTCATCACCCCACTTCTCTTCCCTTGTAGCATTTATGAAACCTGAAATAACCTTTGTTTGTTTACATGTTTGTTTTTCTGTCTCTTCTTCCCCACACCTAAAACAGAACCCCCATCATGTTCCCTGCTACATCTGCAGTGCCCAGGTCTGCCTGCTGCATCATTTGTTGGAAATGAGAATGTCTGGCACCTCCCCCCTTTGTCCTCTCCCCCCAACATTATCAAGTCACTGGTACTTTTAGGAGCCTAAGTCCCCACCCCCAAGTTCCTATTTGCATTTTCAAACAAAGAACAAGTCACAATCTTGCTAGTACCTTCATCTCTCAGCATGGAATCTGGGGCACCCCTAACCTAGGGAGGGAAGGAGACTGAAGTGGTGAAGGGCCTGCCCAGGACAACTGGAACAATTGTCAACTGGATTAGGGACACTACAGAAAGGTCCAGAGAGTCCTGCCTTACCACAAGCTGCCCTCAGGGTTATTCGGCCTCCCTGTGGATTACTTCATTTGCCAGACATTCAAATGCCATATTAAAATTCTTTGCCCTGAAGGAGGAAAGCTTCTCAAAGAGACCTCACACACTCAAACAGTCTTATCCATGGAGCTGGATTTTCTATAAGGCAATCAGAAACAGGACATCCTTTTTTCTCTCACTGGGTCTGCCCAGCAAATCAGACTTGTGTGTCCAACTGGAGTTGAAGCTCTTACTCTCAAATTTCCCTTATTCCAAGAGATCTTGGTGGACCACCCCCGCCCCCAGACCATGGGAACCACTTTCTGCCCTTCACCACCTCAGCCCTGGGAGTTCTCAGTGATGCCAGAAAGATACTTGTCGAGGTTCAAGTGGAACACCTACATATGGGTTGCAGGAGAGCACTCACTCAGTTATTCTATATACTAGTGACCATTGGTAATTCCTCTTTATAACACCTCATTTTGGGCCCACCAATGCAAATCAAGGCTAAAGCACAGCCCCAGGTAATTTGTATTTTCCTAGATTAGTAAGCAAATCACTCTGGCCTCTCCAGATCAGTTAAGTTGGGAGATTGTTGGAAATAACCGGTGTAGGAGTTCAGGCTCTGAAAAACACAATCACCTATTTTGTGCCCTAAAACTTCCAGCATGCAGGAAGAGAAAGAAGTGCTTGTTGATAGTCCCATGACACTGTAGAGGAGGTGAGGTAGGAAGAAGGCTCAAGACTTGGGGAACTTGGGTCTCACAACGTTTGGTCACAAAATCCAGGTGGCCTGGTTGCTCACTTGGAACAGCCTTCCTTCACCCCGTCTGTCCTGCCTTCACCCCCCAGTTATGCCCAGATCTCCTGGGAATTTGGGAAGCACCCTCCATTCTGAGCTCATGTGAGGGACCTCAACAATCACTAGGAATTTATGTTTGCCCCATTTAGGAAGCGGAGGCAGTCTAAGCCATCAAGGGAATCCTTTCTGCTGCATCCCAAGGCTGCACTGAATAGGGTATAGGATTTCCATTCCTCCCGCCCCTTCCTGCAGGACCCAGCTGAAATCTATGTCATACACATGTATGAAATATTTAAACCTCTCCCGAGGAGCCTCGTGTCACTTCTAAATCAATTCATTCTAATCTAATCTTCATCTGCCATGGTTTTCTGGGCCAGTGCCATCAAGGAAACCTCTTGGAAGGTGAGAGAGACTAAAAACACAGAACATTTGTTTTTAATGCTTCCTCCACAGCTGGCAGTTTCCAATATGGCCAAGTCTGCACAGCCCATGAAATATGACGGGTCTTTGGAAATGACCCCAGATGCACTGAGATCCGTGCAGATCCATGCTCGCCAAACTGAGAACATAAAGTTGTTGGAGACCCCTGCAAACTGTGACAAGCAGAGAGATGAAGGCAGGAAGGCACTGTGCCTGGCCAGCAGCAGAGGGGAAGCCAGGAGGAAAGTGGACTTTTAATAGCTTCAGCCATAAAAGGCACAGTTTGCTCTGTCTCTGCCTGGAATACTGTCATCTTTTTCCCAGTTCCCTTTATGCTCCAATATGCATATTGCAAAGCCCTAGCTTGCTTTTCCATCAGGTTCACTGTGGAACTCCAGAAGAAAATGACACAGGAGGTTAGGCTGAGTGCCCAGGAGACTTGGCATTAGCAGAATCCTTAGACTGCCATGCCAGGAGAGGGCCCTATGTACCCCCACCTCCCCCTTGGCCCCAGATTCTCTTCTTTGTGCCCCATGGTCTCTCACTGTACTCAGCTGTCCCCTGCATTCTGTCTCTGAGCCCTTGGCCCCAGAACAGGCATGGTTTTTTATATATGTAATTTTGATGATCAGTGATTTGACATTGCCTTACAAAATTATAAAATGTCAAAGATACAGTTTCATATCAACGTGTGTGTGTGTGTGTGTGTGTGTGTGTGTGTGTGTAACTTCACCTGTCAAGAAAAATTCTGTGCTCTCTGTGCTCTCTGCATCCCTTCCCTCTGATAATCATCAAGTTTTTGGTCCAAGAGTCATATTTTGGGTTGGTTTATTTTTCCTCCCCAAGTCTCTTTATTCAGTTATCTATATCCCACATATGAGGACAGACATGGTTTAACACAGACTCTTTCCTTCACTGGTGAACTCTGCAGTCCCTATTTCTATGGCAGCATCATTAGATGATGGTCATTCCCCAGCCCAGGTCTCTGATAATGTAGAGTAAAGACATCCAGTGACCCGTGTAGAGCCTATGTGTGAGCCAGAACTAAGCTTTTATCGTGTGGACAGCCACCAGAATTAGTTACCTGGGTAAAAAACAAAACAAAAACAAAAACAAACAAACAAACAAAAAACAGTGCATTTGACAAATTCCTGTCCATCTCCTTTCCCCAGCTTCTCATCAGCATCAAAACAAGTCTTCCTTCTGCATTTTGCACATGGATTTGGGATTTCCTGCACCCTATTCTCTCCCTCCTCCAGAGTTAAAGCCTTTAGTACCCCAGCCATCTGCCCACTCCTACCTGCTGGCATGAGCCTGCTGAGAACTGAGCAGGGATGATCCAGACCAGGGCAAGGACTGCAAGAAAAGTCAGGAAAGCAAAGAGCTGTCTGGAGCTCCCAATGTCTCTATCCACAGAGGCCAAAGCAGTGCACCTCAGGGGTCAAAGTTCAGGGCATCAGAGGTGCCCCAGTATGACCTGACCACTGTGACAGCCCCCATTTCCCTTGCTCTGCAGTCCTAAACTTTCCAAGGAGATTCAGAAAAAGGTCATGCTAACATCCTGTTTCCTCTGAATCCGCCAACTTCTTTTGGTGGAATCTGGGAGTTAAAACTGTCAGAATTTTCCAGAAGGTTGTAGTCAGAACTGGAGGAAATATCCACATCAGTTCTGTTGTGTGGATTAAGAAAGTGAAGACAAAGAGAAATAATGAGGCATATTCAGTGATACAGAGAAGCTGTGATGGCAGTGAGACAGACTTCTGCTGTCAACTGAGAAACAGAGTACATATGTCATCAAGTGTGACTCTTTTGGAATCTGAGGTCTGTTTGGCTGCAGGGAAGTAGTCTGGCAAGAAGACATGATGTCCTGCCTCAGAGATCATGAGGTCTCCGACAGAGAGAACCCAGACAAGTCACTAGTGTGACTGCACCTGTCTGGGAGCTGAGCGGGGCATAAGCTTTCCATGAGTGTCACTGTGATAGGCAGCACAACGCCTCCATGACAGCTGTTCCATAATGGACTTGGTCAAAACATCATTAAAGGACATATCTCTGCACTGGATCTTCCCTGGGGGCCATACTATATGTCCCTATTTTATGGAAGCTCCTCTAGAATGGGAAATTTCTGGTGGATCTTCTGCTCTCTTCTATGAACAACATGAAGTTACCACCTGTCCATCAAGGAACTTGGTATCCATCTTATGGAACCTGAGGTTTATCCCCCCCCCCTTCCTGCCAGGCTAGCTTCGTGGGTGGGAGACAGACGACCAGGGACTCATGCGCGAACCAGCGGGGATTAAACAGTGGAAAACAGGATGTGACTAGGAGAGGGGGCGGAGTGGAAAAAGAGCACGAGCCAGTGGGGATTAAACCAGTGCAGGTCTCAAACAAAACAATGATTATGTAAATAGACCACAGCGTCAAGCAATGCAGGTGAACCTAATGTGATGATCAAAACAGAAGGTCTTAAAAGCAGAATTAGAAGCACACCAACACCATCCCAGAAGCATGCTCCTGTAGTCTGGGCATCACTAGGGAGCTTGTGAAAAGCAGAGCGTCTACCGTCTTACAAAGTTGGAATTGGCATATTTTCCCTTCCTGGTAGAAAGTTATAGATAGCAAGAGGAGAGAGGGGCCAGGCAGTGGTGTACCTGGTTAAGCACACATATGACAATGTGCAAGGACCTAGGTTCATGACCCTGTCCCCATCTGCAAGGGGAAAGCTTCATGAGTGGTGAAACTGTGCTCCAGGTGTCTCTCTATCTCTTTTTCGTTCTATCTCTTCCTCCCCTCAGCTTCTTTCTGCCTCTACCCAATAATAAATAAATAAACACAAAAAATATTTCTGTGTTCTGGGAGATGGCCCAGTAGATAAAGCACTGAACTCTCAAGCATGAGGTCCCAAGTTCAATCCCCTGCAGCACATGTACCAGAGTGGTGTCTGGTTCTTTCTCTCCTCCTTATATCTTTCTCATAAATAAAATATTTTTTAAAAAATCAGAAGAGAGAGAGGAAGAAAGAGATAGCAATTGAGAATTTATAGTACTGTCCCACCACTTATGAAACTTCTCCCCTGAAGTTAAGGACTAGGGGCTTAAACCTGGGCTGTCTCTCATAGTAACCTGTGCACTTTACTGGATGTACCATCACCTGGTCCCTGAAATCTACATTTTAGCAACAACCTCAGATGCTTCTTGGGTGCCTTATGTTTTGGGTCAGACATACCTGACATTATTCACATCTAGTAAAGGACCTGGAACTCAGATCTACAGGATAGAACTCCCCCCGCTTTTCTCAAGGCTGTTATATAGATGCAGGAACCTAACACAAATGATGCTGTGTCCATTCAAGCCCCTGGGTCCCCTTCACAGTCACCACTCCCAAACACATCTCTCCATCCTGGGTGGGAAGAAGTTGGCTTGTGCTGATTCAGGCACAGAAACTTAACATCTAGCCAAATTAAACATCATTGTTCTTTCAACTGTATCCGGTGTTCTATTTAATCCACCAGAATTTTCAAACCTGCCTGCACAGTAGGATGAGCTAGTGGGTCTTTTACAACACTCTGACTCCAAGACCCTCATGCCAGAAGAACTGAATAGACATTCTGGGGAATGTCCTAGTGGTCTGGCTTTAATGTTATGATCCCTGGGCAATTCTGCTATGCAGTCAGGAAAGAGAGCCATGGGGGTTAGTTAGCACATATGTTTAAGGATAGAACTTATGTTTTTCAATTTCACATCCTTGGGTTCACCGAGAAGCTGCATTCCTGCCAGTGTATCTGATAGCTGTTGTCAAGATGTTGATGTGTAAGGAACCACAAAACCAGAGATAGTGCGGGAAGAAGGACTCATTATGATACCACATGCATGAGTCTGTGGATTGGCTGGGATTGCTCTCTCCTGGTCTGAGTGTTGCCTGACTGAAGCTAATGTGGCAAGTGGCAGCTTTTCTCTGCAGGTACGTGGGCAAGGTATCCAGCTCTTCCTGTTTCACCCAGATCTTTGTCAGATTTAGCACAGAAAGCCCCAGTGGTCCTGGGATATCTCACTGTTCCAGGAAAACTGAACTGGGTGGCATCCCATCTGTGGTTAGCTTGAGTAGTTCTGTCCACCCCTCCCCCACTACATTCTCCTAGACTGTGAGATACTTGGGCAAATAGTTTTCAAGATATTATTGAGACTCAAGAAAGCAAGCAGAGACATAGAAACCCAGAAACACTGCCATGCTGGTACTTCCTGTCCCATGTCAGATTCATCAGCCATGTGGGCCAGAAGTCTCTGGTCCCAATTAAACTCCTTCCTATTCAATTTTGCCTTACTTCAGGTTGGCTGTCACCATCTTTCTGGATCTTTACTTAGGCATCTGGTACATGTGCCAGAACAAGTTGCACAGCCGAGTCCAAAGTTAAGGGGTACAGAGGGAAAAAAAAATGTCTTCTAATGATGAGGCAATGGCAGACATGTGTATGCAGAGAAGGGCACATAATTTATGGAGTCAGTCCTCTCCTACAGGCAGATAGTGCTGAGCTTTCAAGTGCAGCTGACCTCATTTCCTCTCAGCTATTGGCTTTCCCAAAGGAGCTCCACTGGAGGCTCTGAGACTTTCTCCACTCCAGTCCCAACCCAGCTTAGCAAGTTCATGATTGTCCCAGCAATCACCTCTCTCTGAAACTTCCACTGTCGACTCTTTCCTCTCCTTCTCTTCCTCTTTCTCTATTAAGCATCTGGAAAGAGAGGGAGTGATTTCATGTCATCCCCATCAGCCATCTTGACTGGAAATGTTGTGCCAATAACTGTCAACCTCCCATGCTTGGTTTCACTCCAGCACAACAAATTGATGCACAAATGTATCACTATCAGATACATTTTTCTGTTTTCCCCAGTTCTAAACCTGTTCCCCAGTTCCCCATATATCTATGATGCAGACATCAGCAAAGGCCTCTGTGTTCAGAAGATCTAGACACACTTGGTGTGTCTATGCATCACATGCCTTAGGCATCTTCCCACTCTCAATAGCTTCAGGCAAACATCTGCATACCAAGCTGGTACTCACAGACATGGACACAAATCACAGATCAAATGTCAGTGATATATTTAAGGGGCTATTTATTTATGAGACAGAACCAAAGCATCACTCTGCATATATGGTATTGGTGATCAAACTCAGAACCTTACATTTTCAAGCTCTATACCCCATTGTTGTGCCACCTCCCTGATTACAAACACCAGTGTCTGAGGCTGTCATGGGGAGCTCACGTCACAAACCCTGCAGTGCCCCCCCCCATGCCCCAGCTGGCTCACTGCAGCTCTCTTAATTCTCTGTCTCTCCTCCTCCCAGGAGCCCTTCCCTGCAACTCAGATTGGTTCTTCTACCTATACTTAGTCCACGGGGAGTTTTGAGTTTGCCTCAAGAGAAATGTGGGGGAAATACTCCCCCATCTTAGTACATGTCAATTATTTGTGATCAGGTTTTTGATCTGAGGAATCCCCTTCCCCAGCCACCCAGCAAGCATCTGGGCTCTGAACCCCATTAAATGCAGTAAAGCACAAGAGGGGAAAAAGTGTGAAAGATTTGCTTTACTTTAAAATGTTATGTGGTTGACTGCCAGCCTCGCTCTATATATGACTGCAGACATAAAGGAAGCAAAGGACTCCTGGCCTTGCACCTGGTGGGTCACTCCACAGCCTTGCTCTGTGGTCCTGGCCTTGCATCTGGTGGGTCACTCCACAGCCTTGCTCTGTGGTTCAGACCTTAAGTGATCAGCCAGGACAGGGGCACGTTTCTCAGGAGGCAGCATGGAGCTGCAACCCCCACTCAGGCCCTGACCCTGACACATGAAGGTGGACAAGTCTGCTATCTTCTGTCATATTTTCTGCCAGTTCAACTTAATGGGGGTAAGGATGTCATAGAAAAATATAGCATCTGCAGTGATGCTACAAGTCCCCAATGTGAGGTACTGTGCTTTCTGGTAAGCTCAGGAAGTGCCAGCTGATTTTGACAAAAACCTAATTAGGAAGGAGCCCCACTGTTACTGTCAGATAAAGCCCCTGTCTTATCACAAGCCAGATGTAATGGGCTTCTGGATGAACCTACTTGTGGAATGTGGGGCTGCCTCCAGTGGGCAGTGGGCTTTGCTACCTGCTCAGTCCAGTAGTGCGAGTGTGTGGAGACCTGCAGCTGCAGGCAACAAGACTAAAAAGGCTTGAACAGCTAGGTACAGGTCAGGCACAGGGATTTGAGCTCATCTGAGATGGCAAAGGCTCATTCCAGCTGCCAACACCCTGTGCTGGGGCCTGTACTGGAGGAAGACCCACAAGACCAAGCTGTTGGATCCCCTCCACAGCTGAGAAACTCAAATTAGGACAGGAAATCTGGAGGTCCTGCACTAGCCCAAGACATTTTCACTCCCCTTCCCTAGATTCACCTTGCCTCTCTGCCTATCTCTTTTTCTCTCACTCACTGTCTTTGTGTGTATATGTCTCTGTCTCATCCTATGTCTCTCCTTACTGTGTCTTTCTCTTTCTACCTCTCTTTCCCTGCCCTTCTCCCTCTCTATTTCTGCAGTAAAGGGTAGAGGGACAGGAGGTAAAGCCAGACCTCAGAGGAATCTCAGACAAAATAGACATCTCAATCCATTCCTTTCAGTACCCAGGGATTTGAGATCCAGGTAATAGGCTCAGTTTGGGAATAGAAAGAATACAAGGGCATTCTCACAGAATGAAACTATGCCCTGCTCTGTGCTCTCAGGAGAAGGGCAGCACAGCACTGACACCACAAGGCTCCTCTCTTCAGCCAAGTGTCTTCAGGCCTGTCTTTCTGTCCTGAGCCTGTGCTAAAACTGGGAATGGAAGGAATGAGGCAGACACCCCATTTTCCAAGTTGAGGAAGTATTCAATTACCTACTAAGCAATTGGATGCACCCTATACCCATGAGACAACAAAAGGGAGGGCCAAGATAGCGGGTCCAGCAACGTATGTTCATGGGAGAGGCAATGGTGTTGAGCCTGGGCTAACTGATTGCTTTCTTTCCTTTTTTTTTTAAATTTATTTTCCCTTTTGTTACTCTTGTTGTTTTTATTGTTGTTGTAGTTATTATTGTTGTTGTTATTGATACCATCATTGATAGATAGGACAAAGAGAAATGGAGAGAGGAGGGGAAGACAGAGAGGGGAGGAAAGATAGACACCTGCAGACCTGCTTCACCACCTGTGTAGTGACTCCCGTGCAGGTGAGGAGTCGGGCGCTCAAACTGGGATCCGTAGGCTGGTCCTTGCGCTTTGCGCTACATGCACTTAACCTGCTGCGCTACCACTCGACTCCCAACTGATAGCATTCTAGCAATTACAGAGGGAGGGTACTATAGAGAGTTTGTCTGGGGAGCAATGGGCACCTACTCAGTCTAAGTGAAGGGAGCACTAGGTTACGCCAGTAGACAGACAGGTAAAGGAGTTGAAGTCATGGCATACAAGAAGTTTTCCAGAGCCAGAAAAAAAAAAATCTCACTGGTATAGTGCACCTGCTTTTACACACACATGAGCCAGATTTGAGCTCAGCCTCTACCACACTAGCAAAGGCTTCAGTGCTGTGGTGTCTTTCCTTCTCTCCCTCTGTCTGTTTCTGTCTCTATCTAGAAAAAAAAAAAAACTCAGCTCAGAGTGGTGAGACCCTGGTGACAACAAAAAAATATTTTTCTAACTAGAGGTGATGGGAAGCCCGCAAGTGCTTGGAGTCATGGGGCCATGGTAAGAAGGGCCTTCTCTGTTGGTGAAACTGGGAAATCATGTCATTCTATGGAGAAGGGTAAGTGAAAGAAGAGGCCCTGTGAACACCACTGTCTGCCAAGATGCTCAGTGTCGGGACAGTGCATCTTGATGCACTGGTGTCATACATTCATAAAGGAGGTTGTGAAGGGGCTTTGTGTCTTAGCCAAAAGCAGATATTATTTTAATGTGAGTTCCTCTGTAGTAAGGTGGAGACAGGAGACTGTGAGGCCCGAGACAGATTACCAGTGAGGGATAAAATGACAGTGGTGCCTTTGGAGGTCTGATTTTGTGCCCAGTTTGGGGTCACAAGTCCCCCTAGCTATACATTTCCTGTCTAGTTACGCCTAATCTCCCCACCCCTGTCCTTCTCTCCCTCCTGGCTCCAAAAATACTCCGGGATGGAATGAATGGACAATTATCCAAAGGGAAATGGAGGACAAGAATGAGGGAAGATGCTCTCCAAAGTTCACAGGAAATACTAGAGCAGAGTCAGGCTCTTGATTCTGTGATGCCCCTGTGTACCAGTCTACTTTATGGGTGACAGGGTCTGAGCTCTGTGATTGGCAGGTAGATCTTGAGTAGGAGCCGGTGACATGAATAATATCACCTGTACACTGAAGGGACTGGGAAATCCCATCACAGAAGCAGAATTGCTCCTGAAAACCATCTTTCATGCCTTTAGCAGGTCCCTCCCCTGTCACTTTGATCTGTGAGGACAGTCGTCAGTTACGTCCATATCCAAGATGAGGACAGTGAGGATCAGCATGGGCAATCCAATTTCTGACTGGATGCTGGGATCTAAATCAAAGCTTCCGAGCTCTAAAGCTTATTAGCACATGAACATTGTCACATGATGTGAGCATGAGTAGTTTGGCTGTGTTTGTAGTATACACACATGCATCTGTACACACATGTGCATATGTGCATACACATACACACACACACTGGCAGGCAGTTTTTAGATGTCCCCAATGGCCCTCTTTGCCCTGTGCTTCATGGAAAATTAGTACATTGGTGCAGTCACTAATCCCTTTCGTTTGGATCCAAGCAAATGACAGGATCAGTCTCCATCACTGCCACGGCAAAACCCCAGGGCTCTCCCAGTGCCTTGAATCAGAGTCAAGATGACCCAGTTTCTCAAGCTATTCCCTGTCTCCAGGCTGCTTTGGCTGGGAAACTGTCAGCCTGGTAAATATCACAGGCTTAGTGGGCTGGTTCCGGCTTCCAAGCCTGCCCCTTTTTGGCTGCCCAGCCTAACTATGGGACTGAACCCCAGGGTCCTGCTCCAAATGCCAGGGTTCAGCTGCCTATGTGCAGACAGGACCTGTTGGCCCAGAATGCCAGTATATACAGTGATGCCCAATTACAGAACAAGGGTACTCTTTCCCTCAACAAGCTTTTCACAAGTACTGAGAATGGGAGCTCAAAAGGGGCATTGGTGCTGCCCTTGTGAAAATCTCAGCTTGGAAAGAAGCTGGTCATGAAAATAAACCCAGAAATAAACAGCAGAACAACCCAAATCCTCTCTGAACACAGAGGAAGGAACAATTACTTCTGCTGGCAGGATCAGGGGAGGCTTTTTAGAAGTGTCTGGAGTTGAGACTGGAATGCAAATAAGAACATGCCCCTGCAAGAAGTGAAGGAAAGACATTTCAGGTGGGAGGGACTGCATGAGCCAAGGCATCGAGACAGTAAAGAGAATGTGGATAACAGAGGCTAGAAAGACAGCTGGAGCCACACCTAACTCCGAAATTGGTAGTGGATACCTTTGTCCCCTGGGCAAGGGTCAGAGGACAAAAGCAGTTTTCAGAGAAGGCACATCAAGATTCAGTCTACAAAAAGACTTAAAGCATTGTGCCTTCTCACACCTGAGTCCCTTTTCTACTGCCAGTGCTCTCATTCCACATGGATGACTATACTTCCCCTCCTCTCTCTTCTTGGGATTTTCATTCCCACTGAGCATGGAGAATTTTCTCCAGCAACCAGATGCTAGGCAATTCAAGGGGTTGGACATTGCAGCTTTCCTTGAAGGGACATTTGCTTGAGGCAGGAGAGAAAGGGGGAGGAAGCTCAGAATGTCTAAAGGTCACTGGCCCTACCTCAGAGAATTGGGGGATATTGTGGGGGAGGGGCAACATCCACCCAAAATAGTTATGCCATCGTTATTCTGCAAGGAACAGAACCAGAGATTGAGCTCCAGTAAGCTTAGGCTTCAAAACTCCAGGAGACAAGACTGATAGTGGTAGCTGTGCACTGCTGGGACCTTCTGAAGCAAGGGTGATGGCCTCCCTTCTGGGTTAATCGGGGGACAGGAAGCCACCTCTAAGCTAGGATCCAAGAGCCAGAGTTCTGTCTCTGAGCAGTGACAGTAAAAGCTATATCTTTCTGCAAAGTCTCCTTACCAACATGGATGCCTAGATGTAGAAATATGGCTGAGAACGGATAATGCAGCCACAGGGATGTTGTTAGTGTGCCTGTGGTTTGGGGGTGCACCTAGGGAAAGTCCTACAGATGTTCTGGGGTAGGACTCTCTGGCCCCGGTTACATAGGCGGTGATGGGCCTAGTTTTGAGGACAGAATGAGCCAGGAGAGTTCTAGAGAAGGGGTTAATTTCATTTTTCCATCAACTTAGTCAAGGTATAATTTTAATATAACAAATTGCACATACTTAGAGGGATTCACTGAAGGTGTTATTTGGTAGGTATAGTAAAAGTGCTATCTGACATCTTTGAAAAGTATTCCTAGAAAAATGCAACCACCACTACAATGTGGAGTCAGAGTTTCCATCAGTGACTTCTCAATCTTCCCTCTTCACTTTTCCACAGTTTCTTTCTCTACCTCCAGTTTCAAGCCCTCACATTGCTTTCTGTCACTATAGGTTCGACTTTTAGAGTTTTATAAAAATAGATTCGCACAACAACAATAACTACAACAATAAAAAAAAAACAAGGGCAACAAAAGGGAATAAATAAATAATAAATAAATAAATAAAAATAAAAAATATAAAAAATAATAATTTAAAAAAAAATAGATTCATATGTCATCATTTATAACCATTAAGACCTGGTTTCTTTTATTCATGATTCCTCATATCCCTTCTTGGTGCCTGTATAAGATACCAGTTCCTCTTTATTGCTAAATAGTATTGCACTGCACAGTCACACCACAACTATTTATCCATTTACAGTTGATAGACACTGGAGTTCTTTATAGTATTTTTTTTTTACTATTTTAAAAATAAAGTATCCGTGAGCACTCATAAACAACTTTGTATGAACATGTTAAGCTTTTTTTTTTTTTTTAACCATAGTACTACTCAGCTCTGGCATATGGTGCCACTAGGGATTGAACTTGAAAGCTCAGAGCTTCAGGTTCAGGTTTGAAAGTTATTTTTGGTACCAGGTGGTGGCACATCTGGTTGAGCACAGATGTTACAGTGCACAAGGACCCGGGTTCAAGTCCCTGGTCCCCACCTGCACAGGGAAAGCTTCATAAGTGGTGAAGCAGGGCTGCAGGTATCTTTCTGTCTCTCTCCTTATCTCCCCATTCCTCTCAATTTCTGGCTGTCTCTATCCAATAAAAATAAAGATAATAAAAAAATTAATTAAAAGAAGAAAGTTATTTGCATAAGTGTATACTGTTTCTCTAGCTGTTATAAAATTTTCTTCAGTGAAGACTTAGAAATGGAATTTCTTGGTCAGAAGATAAATAGATATTTAACTTTATATGAAAGTGAGGGGGGAAGTGGTGGTGCATCTGGTTAAGTGCACATATTATCATGTGAAAGGACCTGGGTTACAGCCCCTGCTCCCCACCTGTAAGAGGGGAAACTTCATGAGTGGTGAAGCAAGTGCTACAAGTGTCTCTCTGCCTCTCTCCCTCTCTACCTCCCCCTCACCTCTCCTCCTCACTTCACAATTTATCTCTGTTCTATTAAAGCCCCCCCCCAAAAAAACGGGAAGAATATGGCTACTGGAAGCTATGTATTCTTTGTGTAGACACCAAACACAAGTGATAACCCTGGTGTCAACAAAAACAAATAAATTGAATTACTGATGTAATTCAAAACACTGCTTCACATTCCTACCACCTGTGTTGAGAGCCCCAGTTCCTCCACCTGAGCTGACAATACCTGTTATGATCAGTGTTTTGAATTACCTCAGTTCTACTGAGTATATTTCACTGTGGCTTTCATTTGCATTGTCCTGAAAGATAAATATCATCTCATGGCTATCTTCTCTCACAGGAAGTGTCTTCCTAAGCACACTTCCTGAGTGACTGCTTTCCGGTATCATGCTTACACAGTGTGGTTTATCAAAAAAAAAAAAAAAAAAAAAAACCCTTTAAATCGAACCACCTTTCTATTAAAAACCACCCCTGGGTCTTGCCATGGCTACAGGATTTATTTCATTCTTTCAGCTAATAGCACTGACTGAAAACTTTCTGTGTGCCAGGTACCTTTCCAGGTGATGGGAATAAAAGCTGAAACTGTTCAAACATCCCCTGCCATTTACAGGACAAAAAAAAATAAAGAAACATTTTCCTTATTTTGTTAAAGGCAATAGAGCCCAGCGAGGTAAATGGACTATCCAAAGTCTCCCAGCAAGCCACCAACAGCACAGAGCAGGCCCAGAGATCTCTTTCCCTCTACACCAGCCTCTCTCTCCTCTAGTTGTTTTCTCGGAGCTACAAGGGGCCCGATAAGGGCTAGCAAGCTGCAGGGCTACCAAAGAAAGCCAAATCCCTTTTCTTCTTGTGAGGAGCCCAGAAGAGGTGGGGGGGCTCCACTGGGACCCTTGAGCCCAACTGCCCCTTTCTTCAGAAGCTTTGTCACAAATAATTGCTTCTTGTCAGAACCCAGACCTGCAACTAGTTGGTAAATGGTGCTGTTTGCTCCTGCCTCCTTTCCCCGAGGCACCTCTTGATTTCCAACCTGTGAGATGCTCTGTCTGCTAAGAGAAGGAGCAGAGCAGCAATCTCGTTAGGTTGCTTGTGACTGTCAATCTCCCTGTAAATGGGAAAGCATTGTATGGTGACATTTAAAGAGAGCTCTGCTGTAAATCCCAGCCCGTGTCCCCACCCCCTAAAAGCTACCTTGGTCATTTCAGGCTGATGCCACAGAATGTCAGAGTTGAGAGCTGCACCTATGGCGACGTCTGCATCCAAGAAAGAGAGACAGATGAGTCAAAATTCTTTACGGTATTTTTTTTTTTTCTGGTGTGTCAGGCCAAGAGAAGAGACATTAGGAACTCTGACCTTCCACTTCCTAGCTCAGCATTCTTGCCTATTCTCTCACATGGCTTTCAAGAGAAATATGAGCAATACTCCCACTTTGTCCCCAGAAACCCAGAATCCTGCCCATGCCCTGCCCCTGCACAAGGAGGAGTCCCATCTATTCCCCCCATCCCCACCCCACCCCCACTCATCTGACAGGAATAAGCCATGTGGAGCAACCCCCCCCCCCCAACTCTGGCTAGTTTAAGCTAAACAAGCAGAAAGGGAGGTTAACACAGGAAACTGAGTGTGTACAACATCTGTGGGTGAGCTGAAGGAAGGGGCTGCAAGTTCAGCTTC
The DNA here is from genome assembly GCF_950295315.1 of Erinaceus europaeus. NCBI lineage: Eukaryota > Metazoa > Chordata > Mammalia > Eulipotyphla > Erinaceidae > Erinaceus > Erinaceus europaeus. The sequence continues at coordinate 26,246,573 of NC_080162.1, forward strand.
CAGGAGTAAGCCTAGGAATGTTCATTCTCTTTTTAAAATATATTTTTTATTGGATAGAGACAGAGAGAAATTGAGAGGGGTGGGGGAAATAGGGAAAGAGACAGAGAGACAACTGCAACCTTGCTTCACCACTCATGAAGTTTTCCCCTTGAAGGTGGGGACCAGGGGCTTGAACTTGGGTCCTTGCACACTGTAGTGTGTGTGCTCAACCAGGTACACCACCACCTGGCCTTAAAATTCTCATTCTCCAAACCACTTTGCCAGAGAAGGCCCTCCATCTGCCATAATCAGAAATATGGAAGCCTCAGTCACTATCTCAAAGAGACATACTGTCTTGGCATGACCTAGTGATTCACATGGTGTCACCAGGAACAAGGCTTGAACCAGGATGGATGCCAGATGGAAGTCTTCAGAACTTGCACTCCAGATAATTGGGCTGCATTTCTTCAGGGGCTTGAGTATGAATCTAGATTTCCAGTTCTGTTCTAAGTTTTTTCCTATACCTTGTCTCTCTATGGTACCAAAAGGCTTTTGCTAGTTGAGCACTTGGGATAAGTATTACATATTTCCTTATGTTCCCACCTTTCAATCCTTCCAGACCTAGGTAAAGTAATCTCATAAATGCAATAGGAGTATCCCACTCCCATTCAAGCAAGTAGACACGGAATGAAGGACACTGACAAGCTAGAAAGAAAGTTCATATCAGAGATTAACTATGCCCCTTCGTTCCTTCCTTTCTCCCTTCCTCCTTCCCTCCATCCTTTCCTCCCTCACTCCCTTTCTTTCATTCTCCCTTTCTTCTTTCATTAACTAGGGTTGTTCTTGGACTTGATGTCTGCACAACAAATCTGCCACTCAGCTCCCAGTAGCCATTTTTTCCCTTTTCAAAAATGTATGTATTTATTTATTATTTTAACAGGGCAGAGAGAAATTGAGAAGAGAGAGGGAGAGAGAAAGAGACATATGTAGCACTGCTTCCCCACTCATGAAGCTTCCTCCCCTCCTGCAGGAGGGAATAAGGAGCTTGAATCCTCTGCTGCCAATTTTTTTCTTTTTTCTTTTTTTTTTTTCCTCCAGGGTTATTGCTGGGCTCGGTGCCTGTACCATGAATCCACTGCTCCTGGAGGCCTTTTTTCCCCCTTTTGTTGCCCTTGTTGTTGTAGCCTCGTTGTGGTTATTATTATTGCCATTGTTGATGTCGTTTGTCGTTGGATAGGACAGAGAGAAATGGAGAGAGGAGGGGAAGACAGGGAGGGGGAGAGAAAGATAGACATCTGCAGACCTGCTCCACCGCCTGTGAAGTGACTCTCTTGCAGGTGGGGAGCCGGGGCTCGAACAGGGATCCTTACGCCGGTCCCTGCGCTTTGCGCCACATGCGCTTAACCCACTGCGCCACCGCCCGACCCCCTCTGCTGCCATTTTGATCTTGGACTTCTAGTCTTTAAATCTCAGAGGAAATAAATTTTTGTTTCAACCACCCAGTCTGTGGCATTTTATTATGACAATTCAAGCAGACTAATATAACTGTTATATAAAGTAAGTAACCACTGTTATTCTTAATTTCCTAGCCCTATAATCAAATACAGAATACTTGGAGTCCCTAAGTCATAGTTACCTGCTAGAGATCAGGATATTTCACCTTCAACATTACTGGCACTTCAGACCTGATACTTCTTAGTTGTGGAGCCTGTCTTGTACACTGTAGAATGTTCAGAGGCACCACTGGTCTCTATACACTTGAAACTAGTGATACCCTCCCCTGGTTCAATCAGGACAACCAAAAATGCCTGCATACCTTACTAAATGCTCCCTGGAAGACAAAATCACCCCTCGTTGTGGGTTACTACTTCGGGATTTCAAGACAATCCTATTGTTCATGGTGCTGTTTTACAAGCTCAAAGAGATGTCATAGTCACAATCAATCTGGAGGTTCCCTGGGTCATACTACCCCACCGAGTAGCATATACAACTAGTTTAAACTTTACCTCAGCCTGTGTGTTCACTGTCCTCACATGGTTTCTGAAAATTCTGAAGAGTTGGTATTCATGATTATCTCTTGATCCATTGTTCAGTTACTGAAACAGTATTGGTGTTAATGATTTTTGCATCTTTATGTTTCAATGGTGCTTAATGTCGAAGCTACACTCTGTTCCTTAATTTTCCAAGATACCATTCAAAGAAGGCAACTGAGTATCTCTACAGTTGTTCCTGAAGATTTCTAAGCAATAACTGCAGAGTCTGGCAGGTGCATTAACCATTGCCAACTTAACCCAGCTGGCAGCAGCCCTTCTGACTACCATGTCACTCATGTCTGTACCTCTAGTACCTTTTCCAAGATTCTGTTTCCCAGGTCCCTCCAGGACTTCTGAATTTAACAGTTTTGCTAGATTTCTAGGATCTGAAGGCCAGCCACCACAACCAGAGTCACCATCACCTTCTGTTCTGTCGGAAGGATAAGTCTGCTGAGGAAGGCAGCCACCACCCCACCACCACCACACACACACTGCACACAAAAACAATCATTTATGCCATTACAAACATAGAGAAAAGCTAGCTTGAACAGAACTCAAGCAAATTTACAACTAGTTTACAACCAGTAAACTCAACAGCAAGACAGGAAAAAATTCTCTCAAACCAGAAACAAAAGAAAATTCCAATGCAGAACAGAGAGTAGGAGCTAACATGAGATGGCCCACAGAGGTGTAAGACAACATGCTCATGCTTTAGTGTCCATGAGGAATGAAGAGACGAGGTGCGTACAAGTTAGAAATTATCATTCTGCTTGGAGTCAGGAGCCTGGGAGAGGTGTTTCTTTGGTAAAATGAAAAAGACAAAACCACCACCTACCTCTCACAAAAGGGAGCAAATCCCCAACTCAAGAGTGAGAAGCGAGACTCCTGAGGGAGTCAGAACTCTCAATCAGCAACAGGTCAACAGAGAGCCCTAAACATACACCACTTCCTAGGCTACTAGGAAAAGAAGTACAATAAAGACCAAGGAATTTCCAATGGCTGTTGCAGAGGCAAACATGAACCCTACACCTCAGGTAAGGAAATTGGGGGTCAGCATGAAGCTTCCCCACCCCAGAGCTAACTGAAGTTCTAGGAGAACAAGAGGCAGATTGAGTGATAGTGGCTGAGTAGACAGCAGCTCTCTGTGTTCCAGAATTAGAGATAAATGTAAATTCTTTTCTTTTAATTTTTTTTATTTATAAAAAGGAAACATTGCCAAAACCATAGGATAAGAGGGGTACAACTCCACACAATTCTCACCACCAGAATTCCATAGTCCATCCCCTCCGCTGATAGCTTTCCTAGTCTTTAACCCTCTGGGGAGATGGACCCAAGGTCATTGTGGGGTACAGAAGGTGGAATGTCTGGTCTGTAATTGCTTCCCCGCTGAACATAGGCATTGACAGATCGATCCATACCCCCCAGCCTGTCTCTCTCTTTTCCTAGTGGGGAAGGGCTCTGGGGAATCAGAGCTCCAGGACACATTGGTAGGGTTGTCTGTCCAGGGAAGTCTGGTTGGCATCATACTATCATCTGGAACCTGGTGGCTGAAAAGAGAGTTAACATACAAAGCCAAACAAATTGTTAACCAATCATGGACCTAAAGGCTGACCAAATGATATTGCATCCGCTGATCCCAACCTAATCAACGCAATGAGTACCACCTCAGCATGCTTCACTTCAGACTGTGTCCAGAGACATCAGGCATGGAATGTCAACCCTTCACCCTAATTACTTAGGGTGAGACCTTTTCTTTCATAGTATTCTCTACTTTCATTCCAGGAAGTTCACTTCCTAACAAAGTCCCAAAACCTACATATAGAGCAGGTCCTGTAAGAGCATATGTTCACATGTATCCACAAATTAGGGCAGAATATATACCTGAAAGCAAAAGTACACAATAGTCTGTAGTGAGTCCATATCAAGTTCAAAATGTAAATTCTTACATAAAAAATGTAGCACTGTTTTATAAATCATTATTAAATTACAAGAACAAAGAATATAAACATGTTCCTTTAAATGAATAAATCTTTGTGGTAATTTCTTTCAATGTATATATGCTTTTCAGTCTGATGTGGTCCTGCTAGTTTCCCAGGACGAAAGGGCTATGTTCCCAAATACATCCTGGATGATCAGGTCCTGAAGTGTCCCCCTTGGTCTCTTCTATTTTATAGTTTCAGGCCCAGTATCTAGGCATTTACTCCATTTTGAGTTCATTTTTGGTCATTAACTGATGGTCTAGCTTCAGTCTACATATGGTCATGCTGCTTCCCCAGCACAACTTGTTAAAAAGAGGCTTTCTTGGGCCTGGTGGTGGCGCACCTAGTGTAGCCCACACTTTAGTAGGCATAAGGAGTCAGGTTTAAGACCTTAGTCCCCATCTGCAGTGGATAAGGGAGCTTCGCAAGTGGTGGAAGAGTACAGAAAGTATCTTTCCTTATTCCTCTACCCCTCTGTATCTCCCCTGCCCCTCTCAGCTTCTGTCTCCATCAAAAAGAAAAAGAAAGGGGAAAAAATGGATAAGGATGGCCACCAGGAGCATTAGCATCATTGGGCAGGCATTGAGTTCCAGAAATAACCTTGGTGAGGAAGAAACACTTCCCCATTAAATGGTTTTGGAACCTTTGCCATATATTAGATTTTCATATGTGTAAGGTTTTATTTGGCTCTCTGTTCTGTTCCATTGGTCTGAGAGCCCATTTCTGTTCCCATACCACACTGTTTTACTATTGCCTTGCAATGTATTTGTAAGTCAAGGAGCATGATTCCTCCATTCTCTTTTACTCACTCAAATTGCTTTGGCTCTTCAGTCCTTTGTGGTTGCATACAAATTCTAAGATTGTTTGTTTTAAGGTAGCCAAGAAACTGGGAGGAGATATTTGCACAACATACATCTGACAAGGGACTGACATTGAAAACTTACAAAGAAATCAAACAGCTCAGCAACAAACAACCCAATGACAAAATGGGAAAACAATTTGAATAGATAATTCTCTAAAGAAGAGATACACATGGCCCAATGGCATATGAAAAAAAAAAATCACTTACCACTAGAGAAATGCAAATGAAGACCACGGATGTGATACTATTTCACACTAGTGAGAATGGTCTACATCAATGGAACAGGAAATGACTGTTGTTGGCAAGGATGTGGAAAGAAAGGAAATTGCACACTTGGTTGAGCACGTTACCATGCACAAGGACCAGGGTTCAAGCTCCCAGTCCACACCTGCAGATGGGAAGCTTCACAAGTGGTGAAGCAGTGCTGCAAGTATCTCTCTTTCACTTCTGCTCTCTATCTCCCCCTTCTCAATATCTCTCTGACATTATCAAATATGCTGTTGATGAGAATGCAAACTGAAACAACCCTTGGGAAAGCAGTTTGAAGAGTGCTTAAATAAATAAATGGAGAAACACTCTATGAGCCAGCAGTACCATTCCCAGTCATATACTCAAAGGATAAGGAAGCACAAATTCAAAAGTATATATGCACCCCTATGTTTTAGTTTCATGTGAATTACAGCTAAAATATGGAAACAACCTAAATGTCCAACCATAGATGAAGAAGCTGTGGAGTCTATGAACAATGGAACATATTCTGTGTCATGTGGAACAAGATGGATGAAATTAGAGGTGATTATGCTGAGTGAAATAGCTAAAGAGGTGAAGGACAACGAGAAGGTAGGTGGCTGTGCTCATATATGGAAAATAAGTGACTAAAGCAAATTACCTTGCAGAATTCAAAAAAGGACAGTCAGACTGTCTCTTCTACAATATGAGAACTAAAATGGTTCTAGGGCATTGAGATCTGGGGGAAGCACGGGGCTTTGTTGGGGGGGGTGGTGATTTACACATATTATGTGTACATATGAAAATATACCTTAAATCAGATACCTTCATGAAACAATGTTAAATCATGAAAAAAATAATAAATTGGGGCTGGGTGGTAGTGCACCTGGCTGAGTACACATGTTACAATGTGCAAGGACCTGGGTTCAAGCTCCTGATTCCCACCTCCAAGGGGAAAGCTTCACAAGTGGTGAAGCAGGGCTGTAGGTATCTCTCTGTTTCTTTCCCTCTCTGTCTCCACCTCCCTTCTCAATTTCTGGCTGTCTCTAGCCAATAAATAAAGTAAATATAGTGGGAAAAAATGTAGCCTAAGTCCCAAGCAGAATAAAGATTAACATATACATTTACATTTGCTTTTGGAGAAGCAAACCAATACATCCGTAGATAAAATGAGCAATTGATACAAAATGGAACTAAAGTATAAGAAAAATAATAACAGCATACCCAAATAAGGCATAGGAAAAAGAGACATACAGAAAGACAACTAACTTCCTTACCTGTTCTTTCCTTGCTGCCAGGGCTTCCTGGGGCTTTGTGCTTATACAAGTCTACCACTCCCACCTGGAGTTTTGTTTTGTTTTGCTTTCAGGTAAGGGTTGAGAGATAAAGAGAGAAATGGACACTCTACAGCACTGCGCAACTACTTGTGAAGCTTCTTACTCTTTGCATGAGGCTCCTACATGACAGCCAGGGACTCAAAGTATGGCAATGTATGTGCTCTGTCAGGTGATCTATTTTGTGGCCTCCTAACTTTTTTACTTTTTATGGCAGAAAACCCTCTTAGGGTATAATATAAAAAAAGGGATGTATAAGAATATTGTTTATAGTTATAAGGCAACCACTAGAGGAACTAAAAAAAAATACTCCATAAACCTTCCAAATTATTAGAGGAAAAGCCAATACACAAAGCAAACCACAGAAATAGAAACCATGAAGTAGAACTCTTTCAAAGGAAACATTAAAGTCAGAAACCATAATATAAAATAATATGACAGAACTGAGACCAAATGTAGCCTATCATATTGTTAAATATAATGGGATAACCTGGTCTATTATTTATTTATAAAGCTCTCATTTGGGAATCAAAGGGTGGAACAACATAGTTTTATGGAAGAGGCCTCTGATTCCCCAGATCAAATCTTCTCCATCTCACCCCTGATTTCTGACATAGTGGGGTAGATTTCAAGCAGGCAGAATCTGATGAACAATCTTTACTCTCTGCCCCAGTTACAATCAGGGAAAGCAGGAGATCTCGGGGTCCACATGCCTGCAGCTCCATAGTGTGAGGGAAACCAGCACCTCCGGGGAAACACTCACCCAATGTTAAGTGAAGTCCATGAAAAGATGTTCAGTCATGGGGAAATGCAAATTAAACCAAATATGAGACAACATGCTACAGTGATTTTCAAAGAAAAAATTCAGTACATCAAGGCAAAGAGAACAGAGGATCTGGATCAACAAAAGCTTTTGTCTGTTAGTAGTGAAACTGTAAGTTTGTAGACTCACACTATAAATATACTTACAAATTGGATATTCCCAATGCAAGTCCATGCCTATGTGTTCCCAAGAGAAATTCCTGCAAGTGTACCCTGGAGACATTAGTAAGTATATTCATGGTAGAACTTTCTAAAAGAAAGAAACAATGCAAACTATTAGAACATTCCCAAGGTAATGACAATTGTTGCATATTTGCTCAGTGGAATGTTATGTAGAAGTCAAAATAAAGAACCACAACCATGTGCAACAAGAAGAGCCTATCTACAAAATATAATGAATTAAGAAATAGGGGCCAGTCCTCTGAAGGGAGGATGGACAACATACTCTATGCTACACCTGAGGAAGAGGGATCCTGATAATGGGGCAGCTTGGAACGTTCCTACTCATGCCCATAGAATGTGAGCTCAGATCTACAGGGATGCAGAGGTCACACAGGCTCCTAAGCTGAATATGGGCCCCAGATCACATCAAATCAATGGAGTTTACAGTCAACAATATTTATACAACTTTCCCATATTAGGGAGCTACTTTCTTCCCTGATCCAGCTTTCTGATCCTTTCTCCAGCCATGACATCATCTCCCCAGACAATAACTTGGGTCCACCTGCATATCAGATTTCAGGCTCAGGAGAAAAAAAATAGTATAGTCACATGCCCTTGGAATAGAACTAAAATAGGCCTACTAGCTATCTACAAAACAGAGACCCACCAACTCTTCATCTGCACTTTTCCAGCCTTTAAGTTCATGGTTAGTCAACAACTTGTTTGGCTTTATATGTTAACTCTCCTTTCAGCCACCAGTTTCCAGATGCTACCATGATACCAACCAGACTTCCCTAGATAGACAACCCCACTGATAAGTCCTGGAGCCCCGCTTCCCCAGAGCCCTGCCCCACTAGGGAAAGAGAGAGACAGGCTGGGAGTATGGATGGACCTGTTAACACCCATGTTCAGCAGGGAAGCAATTACAGAAGCCAGACCTTCCACCTTCTGTACCCCACAATGACCCTGGGTCCATACTCCCAGAGGGATAAAGAATACAGAAGATATCAGGGAAGGGGATGGGATACGGAGAGCTGGTGGTGGGAATTGTATGGAGTTGTACCCCTCTTATCCTATGATTTTGGCAATATTTCCTTTTTATAAATAAAAAAAAAGAAAAAGGAAAAAAAAAGAAAACAGAGACTCACTTAGGGAATCTAGATAATTGAAGTCCTATGACAAATTAGACATAAGAATATAAAATTCCTTTAAGTTTTTACCACATAACATTTTTTTTATTCTGAAACATTTTGATGTACTGTGCAATTGTTTTTTTTAAAAAAACTGTTACAATTTTCTATTATGCAAGTTTGTAGCTCTGAGTCAGTGTGTTTTAAGTCACAATAATTGGAATAAAAATATATTGGTTGAAAAAAGAAAGAGAGGAAGTAAGGAAGGGAGGGAGGAAGGAAGAAAGAAAGAAATTAAGAAAGGAAGAAAGAAATAGGTGCCGGGTGGTGGTGCACCTTGTTGAGTGTACATGTTACAGCACATAAGGACCCGGGTTTGAGTCCCTGGTCCCCACCTGCAGGAGGAAAGCTTCACAAGTGGTGAAGCAGGGCTACAAGTATCTCTTCGTCTCTCTCTCTCTCCCTCCCTATTCCTCTCAATTTCTGGCTGTCTCTAATAAAAATAAAGATTTAAAAAAATATATAGGTATCAACTGAGGATGCCCTTTGAATAGATCCTCTAAAGTCAAATTTTAAATAAAATAAGTGACTGCCTCTGTTGACCGCAACTAAATCAATGCTGCCAGTGTCACCATACCCTATTATGTTGCTACTGGCTTGTTACTGTGGATTATCTCCAGAGATGCCAAGCGTGAGATGTCAACTTCTCAACTCCTCTAATCTATGAGAACTTCCCTAACACATGGGACTACATAATTCCATTTCAAATGGCACACTTTCTAACACTAGGTACTAGGTACATGTGTGCATGTATCCATAAGTATGGAACAATTATTTACCGCAAAGTAAAAGTCCTTAATAGCCCTCCAAGGTTAGACTTAGACCTAATAAGTCTGGCATTCTAGTAGCATGTCCTAAAGAGGGCATCATAAATTCTCTAATCATATATTTGTTACTTAGGCCTAAACCCCCTCCTTTCCTACCCCTTACTTAAATTCCCTCACTATCTACTCAATTAACTATACAAAAGGAAATAAGTAAGAAATGTTCTTCCATCTTTTTAAATCTCTTCTGACAGCATCTGCATTATTGATAAGCTTCAGAAGAAACAATATAGAACTGGCCAAGAGTTATACTGGCAAAAACTATCTATCTAGTAAAGAACAATTATTGCCCTTATGACAACCTTTATTAGAATCATCAAACAAATAAATGCAGAAAAACTTGAGGCTAACCGAAACCCCACTAGAATCATGGCTCTATTTCTTCCCAAAATTGGGGTCAGATTCCATAAATCAAATACTGGCTTGGATACAATAAAGGACACTCAACAAATGGACACTTTAACAAATGGGAGAGAGCTGAAGCTTGTCAGGTAAAGAAGTGACTACAAATGCTAAAGGCAAGAAACTGGCTCACATAGTGATGGCCTCTTTGGCCACTATAAGGCCACCCCACCACCCAGGGTCCTACACAGAGAATCCATGGATTCCCCTATAGATAATATGGGCCTGGACCTCTGATAAATCCCTTTCCCTGCCTCACTGGTTACAATCATTGAAAATGTTATTGTAAGACCTTTTGTGGGTTCTTCAGGACCATACACTCACTATAAAATAGTAATTCATAATGAGGACTGCCCCAGTCTCCAAAGGGGATCTAGGTCATCCTCCTCTGCCATTCAAAAAAGACTAGCACCAAAATAAGCACAGCCTAGAATGTTCCCAACTCTGTTGACGGACTGTAAGCTGTCTGACAGGCACTCACAGGTTGTACAGGTACCTGTGCTAAATGTGAATATATATGGGCCCCAGGTTATATCTTTGTGGTAAACAGTTAATTGTATTTATATATCTTCTTCAAGTTTGCAAGCAACTCTCTACCCTAAGCCTACATCCTAGTTCTGACACCATCCTCCCAGAAAATATTACTGGTTCACCCCCATGTTAGCTATCAAGCTGAAGCATAAATTGTAAGACAGAGGCTTCTAGTAACATTCCTAAAACAGATTTCCTAGCTTCCTTCTACCCTAAGGTCCCAATTTCATTTGCTCTATTCCTACTTTATAGTTCCTGTTTACTATACATTCTACCCTGCTTTATATCTTACTGCATTTCAACCACTAAGTTGCAGATGCTACTATGATTCCATCCTGACTTTCCTGGGCAGAAAACCTCACCAGTGTGTCCTGGAACCTCACCTCTCCAGAGCTCTACCCCACTAGGGAAAGATAGAAACAGGCCGGGGGTATGTATTGACCATGTCCAGTGGAGAAGCCAGACCTTCCACCTTCTGCATCCCAAAAAGAATTTTGGTCCATACTTCCAGAGGGGTAAACAACAAGGAAATTTCCAGTGGAGGAGATAGGACACAGAAATGTGGTGTTGGGAACTGTATGAAATCACACCTCTATTATAATTATACCCCCTACAATCTTGTAAATCAATGTTAAATCACTAATGAAAAACAAAACATAAAAATAAGTATTAGAAGAGTATGCATAAATGCAACAGAATTGCACTGAAAATTGGAGCAGACAGTTATAAACATATCTGATGGCAAGGAAGGGACTCTCCTCTAAGATCAGGAACAACAAACTAATTCAGCTATCAAAATTTCTATTCAGACACACAATACATCTTCAAAGTTTTTGCTGACATTAAAGACCTAAATGTAGAGACCTCCTGTATTCCTGGTTTGGATCTGTATTTAATATATGACAGGACTGACTGGTCAGCGGTGCATCTAGTAGAGCACATACATTATGATATGTTAGGACCTGGGTTCAAGTCCCTAGTACCCACCATATACAACACAAACTCAAAATGGATCATAGATTTAAATGTAAGTGTTAAAAATTTTAAAAGGAAACACAGAAGTAAATCTTAATTATCATGAATTACATGATGGTTTCTTACATATAAGACTAAAAATATAAGCTATAAAAGAAGACTAGATAAGTTTAATTTCATCAATGGACCTACCCTATGATGCTGCAATTCCTCTCCTGGGGATAGATCCTAAGCAACCCAACACACCCATACAAAAAGATCTGTGTACACATATGTTCTTAGCAGCACAATTTATAATAGCCAAAACCTGGAAGCAACCCAGCTGTCCAACAACAGATGAGTGGCTGAACAAGTTGTGGTATATATGCACAATGGAATAGCACTCAGCTATCAAAAATGGTGACTTCACCATTTTCAGCTGATCTTGAATGGACCTTGAAAAAATCATGTTTAGTGAAATAAGTCAGAAACAGACGGATGAATATGGGGTGATCTCTCTTTCTGGCAGAAGTTGAAAAAAAAGATCAGAAGAGAAAACACAAGTAGAATCTGAACTGGAGTTGATGTATTTCGCCAAAGTAAAAGACTCTGTGGTGGTGGGGGGAGGGGAGAATACAGGACCAAAAAGGATGACAAAGGACCTAGTGGGGGTTGTATTATTATTTGGAAATCTGGGAAATGTTATGCATGTACAAACTATTGTATTTACTATTGAATGAGAAACATTAATCCCCCTAAAGAAATTAAAAATAAAATAAAATAATGCTTAAAAATAATAATGCTTAGAAAAATATTTAGGATTTTGAGTTAATTTACTAAGTAAGAATAAACAAAATTAACAGTTTAAAATTTATACAAAGAACAACATATTAAATATGAGGGTAGCAGAAGGAAAACATTAGTAAGGATAATGCACAAATTAATCAATTATAGAATAAGAGACAGAGGAATTAGTACATTAAAAGTAAATGCTTAGAAAAAAACAAAATCTAGTCTTCTTGAAAAATAAAAGCAACTCAGATTAATAGAGAGAAAAGGCATGAAATCACAAATACACAAAAGTATAAATGAAAATGGCTACACAATCACAGATACAAAGAAAAGTGAACAAACCATAAAGTTTAATAAATCAATGCTGCAAATAGCATAAAAATTTGTGTGAAATCAATCATTTACTATATAAAATATAATTTACATTATAGCTAAAGGGTAAAATGAGACCAATCATCAAAGAGTAAGTTAGGGTAAATTTCAAACAACTATTTTTCTTGATTCTATGAAATACCAGATCCAGAAGTTTCCTAGTAAGATTTCTTAAACTTTCTAATTGTCTTTGTGTGTTACTTTTTAGTAAATTAATTTTTTTAAATTGAGACTATTGTAGATTCACAAGCATTTCAAAGTAATAATGCAGTAATATCTCTTAAAACTTTTACCTAGTTTTGCCTAGCAGTGACAACTTGCAAAACCACAATACAGGATACTGACAGTGTGCAGTCAAGAGAGAAAGAAGCTTTCCATCACAAGAAAATTCCTCATGCAGCCCTTTTATGGACAGACCCATTTTCTTCTCACCTCCAATTTCCTCTTCACCATTGGAAATCACTGATCTACCCTTCCATTTCCACAAAGTTATCATTTCGAGAACACTTCACAACAGGGAGTATGTTGTACAGAAACTTTTATGATTATCTTTTTAAAATTCTATTTACTTATTATTAGATAGAGACAGAGAAAAATTGAGAGGGGAAGAGGAGATCGAGAGAGAGAGAGAGACAGAGAGACGCCTGCAGCCCTGCTCCACCACTCATGAAGCTTTCCCCTGCAGGTGGGGATCTGGGGCTTGAACCCAGGTACTTACACACCATAGTGTGTGCACTTAACCAGGTGTGCCACCACCTGGTCCCTATAATTATCTTCTTTTGGTCATCACTTGCAGTGTATTCATCACTCCAAGATTACTTTATCAGACAGAGAAGACCAAAAAAAAAAAAAAAGAATGAGAGAGAGTATGTTAAAGAGTTAAAGAGAACACAGCACCAAAGTTCCCTTCAATGTGATGAGGGCTGGGTCAAACCTTGGTCATGCACATAGCAAAACAATGCACTTCTTCTTCTAGTGTTTGCCCTTCTTCCGTAGTCAGTTAATGGCTTTGAAAGTGACTGGGATCCATGTGGATTCAGTCGGCTAGGAAGGATCCTCAGTTTCCCCAATGTATGGGTACTCACGGGATGCACTATAAAACTGGGTTATTTTGGGGGTCGGGCGGTGGCGCAGCGGGTGAAGCGCATGTGGCGCAGAGCACAGGGACCTGCGTAGGGATCCCGGTTCAAGCCCCAGGCTCCCCACCTGCAGGGGAGTCGCTTCACAGGCGGTGAAGCGGGTCTGCAGGTGTCTGTCTTTCTCTCCCCCTCTCTGTCTTCCCCTCCTCTCTCCATTTCTCTATGTCCTATCCAACAACAAACAACATCAACAATGGCAATAATAATAACCACAAGGAGACTACAACAACAAGGGCAACAAAAAGGGTGGGAAATGGCCTCCAGGAGCGGTGGATTCCAGCAACAACCCTGGAGGGAAAAAAAAATAACAAAACTGGGTTATTTTGTCAGCCTTAATTATTACTATTAAGATCCCTGGAGATTTATTGAAGTTGTTGCATATATGGTAACTTGTTTCTTTGAATTTCCAAAGCAGTATTCCACTGTGTAGGCATACCAAATATTTTTTTTTTCTTCCTTCCTTTTCCCCTTTCCTTTCCCTTCCCTTCCCTTCCCTTCCCTTCTTTTCATTTTTCCCCCCAGAATACTTCTCAGCTCTGGGTTGTGATGGCAGTGTGGGGAATTAAACCTGGGACTTTGGAGCCTCAGGCATGACAATCTCTTTGCATAACCATTATGCTAGCTACCCCTACACCCATAGATTGCTTAACTAATCACCCAGTGGGTTATTTCCAGCTTCATATAATTATGAGTAAACCTGCTGTTAGTATTTGTGTATAGGTTTCTGTGCAAACATATGCTTTCATATCTCTAGGATAAATGTCCAAGAGCGTAATTGCTAGATGTCTGATCATTTGGATGCTCAGTCTCATAAGAAATTGTCAAGATGCTTTCCAGAGTGACTGAACCATTTTAAATGCCGACAGTAATATATGAGTGATCCATTTTCTCCACATGCTCACAAATGTTTTGTGTCATCAGTGTGTGTGTGTGTGTGTGTGTGTGTGTGTGTGTGTGTGTGTGTGTGTGTGTGTGTTGGAACTCCAACAGGTGTATGGTTATATTTCATTTTGGTATGACTTCCACTTCCTAGTGTCTAATAAATTATAACATCTTTTCGCATACTTAGTATAGTCTGTCTATAATTTTCAGTGAAATTTCTGTACATGTCTTTTACCCATTTTCTAATTAGTTTGGGGTTTTCATTTTTATATTAAAATTTTACTGTTATAGTAAGATTTCTTCAGATAGTCTACATATGAGTCATTTCTCAAATACTTTCTCCCCAAATTTTAGCATGTCATTTCACCCAATTAATAGAATCTTTCACATAACCAACACTTGCTTTTGATGAAGCTCGATTTACTGACATTTTTATTGTTATGAATCATTCTTAGATGTCAAGTTCAGAAATTCTTTCCCTAGCCTGATTCTGAAGATTTGCTGGCTGCATCAGCCTATAAGGATTATTATATCTTCCTGTGGGGTGACTGTTTGTTTCCTTATTTAATGTTCCTCTTTGTCCATAATGTTATTTTGCTCTAAAGTCTATCTTATCTGATCTTTATATAGTTCCGTTAATTCATTTTAAATAGTATAACTCTGATTCTTTTACTTTCAGATCACTTATAGTTTTGTGCTTATGCTGCACTTCTTCTAGGAAAATATCACTTGATCATTTTTAATCCATCCTACCAATCTCTGCTTTTTAATTAACATGTTCAGATAATTTATATTTAAGGTAATTGTTAATGGAAATTTCACCTAGATTTATTTAAAATTTTCTTAGTATAATTGCTCTAGTGGTTGTTCTGGATATTGCAATATGAAATCACAGCTTATCGCAATTTATTGGGATTAATATTATACAACTTGGAATAAGGTTGGGAAAATTATTTACATTTAGGTGCACTTACCTTCCTCAGTTTTAAATATATTTTGGTATTTCCTTCACATACATAGGATACTATATTAGATGGCATCATAATTCTTTTGCCTTGAATATCACATATGATTTCTTTAAAGATTTGCTTTTTTATGAGAAATTAGAACATTACTATGGGATATATAACATCAGAAACTGAGCCTAGGACTTCAGGCTTACAAAGCATGCATTCTACCCTGAGTCACCGCCCTGGCCACTAAACATCAATCAAGATGTAAGAAACTCATGATGTTTTCTAAAGTTTCAAGACTACTTCTGTTACCACTTCCTTTCTCTTCAAGAGAAGATCCTTTAGACCTGCTTGAAGGGTGGGCTTATTAGCAAAAATTCTGTTTTCCTTCATCTGAGAATCTCTTTACTTCCTACTTTCAATACTAAAAGATATTTAATCTGGATATAGAAACCACTGATGACAGTTCTTTTCTTTCAGTGCTTAAAACACAATGTGCTGTTTTCTTCTGGGCTCTGTGGTTTCAGACAGTGTAATCTCTGTGATTCGCATAGTGTGTTCCTCTATAGGGTTTTTTCGTTTGCTCATTTTCAAGTTATGTTCTTTGTCTTTGATTTTTCAAAAGCTTTATTCTGAGGACATCCTTATGGATATTCTTGTTGTTAAATTTTCTATATGGAATTCACTCTGCTGCTTGAATCTTTTTATTTTTCACCAAATGCAAGAAGTCTTCAAACACTACTTTTTTTTAAAGTTTTTCCCCATGAGTTTGTCTCTTAACTTTTTATGGAACTCCAGCTTTAGAAATATTAGTTCTTCTATACTGTTTTTCAACTCCTTGAGATTCTGTTTAGTTTTCTTTTTCATAAATATTATTTTCTGATGGAGTAAATTCTATGGATCTGTATTCAAGCTCTGTGGTCCTAAGCTCTGTCATCAACACTCTGTTATTGAGGCCCATCAGTGAGTTTTCTTCTAACTTGTTATTTTTTTCATTTCTATAATTTTGGTTTAGTTCTTTTTTATAAGTTCCATTTCTTTGCTGAGATTCTATTTTTTCATTTGCTTTAAGACCGTTGACAACTGTATATCAAAACACTTTTATGATAGTTACTTCAAAACCCGGTCAGATATTTCCATCTAATCATCTCAAGTTTATCTCTTCTCCTTCAGTGTGCTTTTCTTGTTCTTGCTATGAGTAATCATATTTATTGTAACCTAAACATTTGGATATTTTGTAATGAGTCACTTCATCTTATGATCTGTTTCTTTTTCTTCTTTTGTTTTTCTTTTTTCTGTTCCAGCAGGCAGTCCCCTATTGAGGTGCAGCAGAGGGATTGGTGGGTGTGTACATTCAAGCTCCTGCTGGGTTCCATGCCACCAAGGAGCAAGAAAGTGAAGGGCTGACTCATACCATCTTGTTGTGAAAGGCTAGGAGGAAGCTCAGTTACCCCTACCCGCTGGGCCCTGTTGACACAGTGATGCCAGAGGAGGGGACAGAGAGAGAATGGAAATGCCAGCTAGTCCCACCTACCATTACCTCATCTCCCCTCATGATGCTGAGTGTGGGTGGAGAGTCAGCTTCTTTTTTTTTCCCTTGCCTCCAGGATTATCACTGGGGCAACATATGCCTGCACCACAAATCCACCACTCCTGGAGAGCATTTTTCTCATTTTGTTGCCCATGTTGTTGGATAGGACAGAGAGAAATCGAGAGAGGAGGGGAAGACAGTGAGAGGGAGCGAAAAATAGACACCTGCAGACCTGCTTCACTGCCTGTGAAGCGAATCCCCTGCAGATGGGGACCCAGGTGTTGGAACCGGGATCTGTATACCAGTCCTTACACTTGGCACGATGTATGTGCTTAACTGCTGCACTACCACCTGGCCCCTGCAAGAGTCAACTCCTTACTGACACTGCCCTGGTAGGGAAATTCCAAAATTTAGTAAGCAGCTTGCAAGAATAAAACTAACCATATGCTAAAGCTTCCTCCAAAAATCCTACTATGTTCTCCTGGCACATTTGCTCTAATAGAATCCTTCCACCTGTATAAAGTCAGCCTCCTGTCCACACCCAGAACCAACAAACATTCCCACTATGAAAAGGTTAAGGAAAATCACTCCCCTTTACCCAAAGTTAGTCCTCCTCTTGTTCATGTCACCCAAATGTCCTCTGACACCTTTAAACTAATTATTTCTACACTGGTCAACCTTTATTGTTATTCTTGGCCAATCAATTTTCATAATGTATTCTTTCCACCTGGGAGATAATCTCATTGATAGTCCAACTACTCAAATAGTAGTTCTTCATTCATTACAATGATATATAACCAAAGAGAAGAAAAAGCCGATATTGTAAACTTATTTACAAGTTTTGACACTAAATTACTGATGTTGTTCAAAGAAAATCCAGCATAAGACTAAAAGTATAACACAATATGGCAAAGCAATAATCATGACAGGACTACAAGGATAGTTCAACTTTGCCATCATAAAAAGTTATGTAAAAGAAAAATCATATAATTATTTATATAGTTAAAAAAAATAAAAAGCAGAAAAAAGGAATCATTCAAGTACAGGGGTTAGAATCCTCAACAATCTAGGAATATCTAACACTTCCCTCACATAGTAAAATAAAAACACTGTACTAAATATTTAAAGCTTTGAAAACAAAAAAGGCGAGGAGATAGTTTAACAGCTAGAGAGCATGCTTTACCATGCTCAGGTACAGGGTTTCATTCCAAGCACCACATGGGAGAGCTATGGTTGGTGGAGCAGTGCTTAAAAGTCTCTCTCTCCCCCATTCCCTCCATAAACTGTCTGTCTTTGCTTCTCTCTTTCTCCTTTTATATGGATGCAGAAAGAAAAAATGGGTTGCAAGCCAATTCATCTGTATTGCACATGCACAAGGCCCTAAGTTCATTCCCTGGAGCTGCATAAAAGAAAATAATATAAAGTTGGAGTAAAGGCTAGGCAGGGGTAGAGAGCGTACGCAAATTGAATCTCATGCCTGAGGCTCCTAAGTTCCAGGTTTATTCCCCATATCACCATAAACCAGAACTGCACAATGCTCTGGTTTAAAATAATAATAATTATTATTATACATAATGGTTGGTAGAAATGTAAACGGGTGAAACCATTATGAAAAACAGTATGGACATGCCTCGAAAAAGTAAAAGTAGAAAATCTATGGCTGGAGGAATACCTCAAAGGTTGGGTGCCTGTCTTGCCAAGTGCATGGACCAAGTTCTAGCCCAGAAACTATATGAGAAGGACAAGTGCACTGGAAGGTGCTCCAGTGCGATAGTGTACCTTCCTCTCTCTGTCTCTTTCTACGTTTCTTTTTAAGTGAAAGAGCAGCATAGATCCAAACTTCATAAGAAAGAGAGAAGAAAGAACTGTCAGTGAACTCACGTGACAACTGCCTTGTATATCATCTTGCCTTATCTCCTCTATAATGTGATTAAAAAGCAGAACTGTGGGAGGCAGAGCCAAGATGGAGACTTGGACACAGTGACTGGCATGAGCTCCAACTAGCAGCAGCCTGTGACCAGAGATTCTCTGGATAGGGTAGGATAATGGGCTGTCAGCAGGAGGGTGAATAAGGGATTCTAAAGGTGATACCACTCTTAGGTTAGAAAACAGAGGCCAGGAGGAAAAAAAAAAAAAAAAAGGAAATATTTTGATTATTTCTGAAGCTCACCACTTGCCCCCACCCCAGAACCAGCCCCCAGGGGCAAGACAGTCACTCCTAGCTGGCTCCCCACTGAGCTATTTTCTTTACCAGGATTCCTGGCTCACCAGGGTTCTTATTGCAAGCCTTTTCTTATTCTCTCTTTCTTCAAGTGGCTGGAGCTCTACTTGAGTGACAAACTATCTAACCAATCAGAGCCTCACCTCTGCTTGGCAAAGACTACCTGGAGGTTTTTGTTTGTTTGTTTCTTTCTTTGTTTGGATACTTCTTACAATTGGCTGTGTTTGCTCAGGCTGCCTGCTGCCAATCCATCCAAAGCAGTCCAAGCTGCAGACTGACTGTTATGACTGTTAGGGTTTTTTACTCTATTCTATTTTATTAACACTATTATTAAATACATGTGTCCTTTTTGCCCCCTCCTTTTTGAGGCTGGCCAAAATTAACTGTTGTTGTTTTTTCCATAGCTAGATGACTGGGTGTCCTATCCAATGTGAGAGGAACTTGTTTCTACTTCTTCCTTTCACTCGCCTTTTTCCCACCTCCTAGTTAATTCTAAAAAAATTCTTTCCTTTCACTGCTCTTTTTTTTTTTTTAGTTCTTGTATTCTTTACTTCCTTCCTCCTTCTTTTGCTTTCTGAATTCATTGATACTCATTTGTGAATTATTTTGGGAAGAAATCTGACTCAGCCTAGGCTCTCTCTGTGTGTGTCTCTTCTCTACTTCCCTTTCTCCTCTTGCTATCACTAATATTTACAGTAGACAGTAGATTTGCATAATTGTCTATTCTTGCTTTCCCTTTTTTCCTTTCTCTTTATTTTTCCTATGCATTTGGTCACTATTTTTTCTTGAACTGGAGGTGTTGTTTGGCTAACTGGTATTGCTTAAACTGCATCAATACTTGTGTCAGTTACTATTGTAATTTCTGAGGTGGGGTGACTACATTTGTAATAAAGGTATTTAACATAGTGTGACTTGTACTCAAAACACAACAACAGAAAAACAATAAAACAGAAAAATAAAAAATAAAAATCAATTAAAAAATGGCCAAATCAAGAGCAAATAAAACTGCTACCACAATGAATCAAGACAGGAGCCCAGATGAAACTCCAAATCAGTCAGAAGTAACCATAGATAAGAAAAGTATGCAAGCAATAGTAAACCTAATAATCACAGAAATGAAGACAACTATGGAGGAAAGGGCTAGGAAAATTAGGGAACAACAGAGGAGAACCTCAAGGAAAATACAAGCTACCTTGAGGGAATTAAGAAATGAAAGCTGAAATAGTGAGCTAAAAGGCCAACTAGCAGAACAAGCTAATACTATAACTGAACTGAAGAAAGAAGCTGAGGGAAGGGAAAGCAGATTAACAGAAGCACAAAACAGAATTAGCCAGAGGATAAGCTACAGGAAACTAAGAAAGAGGTAAAAAAAAAAAAAAAAAAAAAAAAAAAAAAAAAAAAGCTCAAAAAGAGACTGAGAGAAACTGAAAACAACAACAGAGACATATGGGATGATCTCAGAAGAAGTAAAATTCATATAATTGGCCTACCAGAAGAAGAAATAGAGTGAGGAGAAGTAAATATTCATGAGGAAATAATGGAAGAAAACTTCCCAGATCTAAACAACGGAAAGGACATTAAGATTCAAGAGGCCCAGAGAGTCCCAAACAGAATCAATCCAGACCTGAAGACACCAAGACACATCATAATTACAGTGAAAAGAAGCAAGGATAAATAAAGGATCCTAAAGGATGCAAGAGAAAAACAAAAAGTCACATACATGGGAAAACCCATAATACTATCAGCAGATTTCTCCACTCAAACTATAAAATCCAGAAGAGGAAGAGGATGGCAAGATATTTATCAAGCTCTGAATAAAAAAAGTTTTTCAACCAAGGATAATATATCCTGCTAGACTTTCATTCAAACTAGATGGAGGGATCAAAACTTTCTCAGACAGACAACATTTAAAGGAGGCAACCATCACCAATCCTGTCCTGAAAGAGGTATTAAAAGACCTCTTATAAACCAGAACATCACCATAGTACTTGCAATATATCAGAACAAATAAATTGTTGAAAAATGGCACTATAATACTTTAAATCCATAATATCAATAAATTTCAATGGCTTAAACTTACCTATTAAAAGGCACAGAGTGGGAGGATGGATCAGGAAACACAACACAACCATATGCTGCTTGCAAGAATCCCATCTGACCCAACAAGACAAACAAAGGCTTAAAGAGAAAGGATGAAAAACTATCCTACAGGCTAATGGACCACAAAAAAAGGTAGGAACAGCCATTCTCATCTCTGACACAACAGATTCTAAATTAAATAAAGTAATAAAAGATAGGCAAGGCAATTACATAATGATTAGAGGATCAATCAACCAAGAAGATTTAACAATTATTAACATTTATGCACCTTCATCAAAACAGCCTAGTACTGAAACAAAAATAGGCACACAGACCAGTGAAACAGAATTAAAAGCCCAGAACTAAATGCCCACACCTATGGACATCTAATCTTGGATAAGGGGGCCCAAAGTATTAAATGGAGGAAGGAGGCTCTCTTCAATAAATAGTGTTAGGGAAACTGGGTGGAAACATGCAGAAGAATGAAACTTAACCACCTTATCTCACCAGAAACAAAAATCAACTCAAAGTGTATCAAGACATGGATGTTAGACCAAGAACTATCAAATACTTAGAGGAAAACATTAGTGAAACACATTCCCACCTAAACCTCAAGGACATCTTTGATTAAAAAAAAAAAAAAAACCCAATTGCAAGGGAAATTAAATCAGAAACAAATCAATGGAACTACATCAAATTGAAGAGCTTCTGCACAGCCAAAGAAACTATCACACGAAGAGACCCCTCACAGAATGGGAGAAGATCTTCACATGCCACACATCAGACAAGAGACTAATCACCAAAATATACAGAATTCAGCAAATTTAGCAACATAAAAGCAAATGACCCCATCCAAATATGGGCAGAGATATCCAGAACATTCACTATAGAAGAGATCCAAAAGGCTAACAAAAACATGAAAAATTGCTCCAGATCACTGATTGTCAGAGAAATGCAAATAAAGACAACGCTGAGATACCACCTCACCCCTGTGAAAATGGCATACATCAAAAATGACAGCAGCAACAAATGCTGGAGAGGATTTGGGGACAGAGGAACCTTTGTGCACTGCTGGTGGGAATGTAAACTGGTCCAGTCTCTGTGGAGAGCAGTCTGGAAAACTCTCACAAGGCTAGAAATGGACCTTCCATATGACCCAGTAATCCCTCTCTTAGGGATATACCCTAAGGACTCCATAATAACCAACCAAAAAGAAATGATCCCACTCATAAACAGAAGTTGAAAAAGAATAACAGAAAGGGAAACTCAAAGCAGGATTTGGCGGAATTTGGAGTAGGGCACCAAAGTAAAAATCCTGGGTTGAGGGGGAGGGTGCATGTTCAGCTTCTTGGGGGGGGGGGAGGGGAGAATGGGACACAGTCTTTTGGTGGTGGGAATGGTGTTTATGTACACTTCTATCAACTTGTAGTCAGATAAATCACTAATTAATATGAGAGGGGAAAAATTGATTGAATGTCTCAAACTTTTGAAATCACACACTGAGTCTTTTCAATACATAGGCTGAGTCTTTGATATGTTTACTCTCTTAAAAGCTTAGACCAAGGAGAACAGAAGCAACCAATGGCACAGCTATACACAGAAAATGTCAAAGGACATAGATTATGGTGATGTTGTGTATGATACAACAAATCCTAACAAAGGGATATTTCAAAGTTAACCCAATTGCCAAACAATATGATTATAGCAATAAATATCTATTGTCTTATAAATCCTAAGACAGCAGGAACCTCCTGCTTTCTCTATAGAGCCTATATTTCCCCTGTCCTGGAACCTCTAAGGTGGGGCTCACTTTCCTGCATGCTTCCCTCAATTCATACCAAATGATATTGCATCCGCCGATCCCAACCTAATCAACGCAATGAGTACCACCTCAGCATGCTTCACTTCAGACTGTGTACAGAGACATCAGGCATGGAATGTCAACCCTTCACCCTAATTACTTAGGGTGAGACCTTTTCTTTCATAGCATTCTCTACTTTCATTCCAGAAAGTTCACTTCCTAACAAAGTCCCAAAACCTACATATAGAGCAGGTCCTGTAAGAGCATATGTTCACATGTATCCATAAATTAGGGCAGAATATATACCTGAAAGTAAAAGTACACAATAGTCTGTAGTGAGTCAGTATAAAGTCCATAATGAAATAGTGTCCACTTAGACTTAAATATCCTCCTCACCTACTTTCTATTACAGTTCTCTCACTCACTCCAAAGCTAACCTCATCAAAGCAAGGACTTCAAAAGCTGAATAAGGGCAAGAGACTGGCATACTTTACCCCATCAGCTGGGGCCCTAATCGGGGAGTCCTGAGATTCCCAAACAGACATGATGGGCCTAGACCTCAAATAAATCCCTCTCTCAATTGTTACCGGTCATCTCTATCAGGAATAACATGATAGGCCCCTTTGTGGGCCCCCATAGGACCTTGACCTCAACTTGGATCAACAATGGTAAAGAATGTTCCATCCTCTGAAGGGAGGCTGGACAATATACTCTATGCTACACCTGAGGAAAATGGGTCCTGATATTGGGGCAACTTGGAACGTTCCTACTTATGACCACAGAATGTGAGCTCAGACCTAGGGGGATACAGAGGTCAAATAGGCTTCTAAGCTGAATATGGGCCCCAGATCACATAAAATCAATGGGGTTTACAATAAACAGTATTTATACACCTTTCCCATATTTGGGAGCTACTCTCTTCCCTGATCCAGCTTTCTGGTCCTTCTGCCAGCCATGACATCATCTCCTCAGACAATAATTAGGATCTACCTTCATATCAGATTTCAGGCTCAGGCAAAAAACAAAAAAAACACACACACAAAAAAACACTAGTATAGCCACAGGCCTTTGGAATATAACTAAATATGCCTACCAGCTATCTACAAAACAGAGGACCCCCCCCCAAATGACTGGTCAACAATTTGTTTTTGTATGTTAACTCTCTTTACAACCACCAGGTTCCAGATGCTAGCAGGAGACCAACCAGACTTCCCTGGACAGACAATTCCACCAATGTGTCCTGGAGCTCTGCTTCCCCAGAGCCCTTCCCCAATAGGGAAAGAGAAAGACAGGCTGGGAGTATGGATCGACCTGTCAATGCCCATGTTCAGCGGGGAAGCAATTACAGAAGCCAGACCTTCCACCTTCTGCATCTCACAAGGACCTTGGGTCCATACTTTCAGAGGGTTACATACTAGGGAAGTTATCAGGGGAGGGGATGGGATACAGAGTTCTGCTGGTGGGAATTGTGTGGAGTTGTACCCCTCTTAATGCTATCGTTTAGTCAATGTTTACTTTTTATAAGTAAAAAATTTTTAAAAAAGAAAAAGAATTGTCAATATAAATGTATGTAACAGTAAAAATCTCTTCCCATTGCAAAAGAATAAACATATTTTAGGAAAAAAAATAAAATCTTGCATATGTTTTTTTATTTATCAACACAGAAAAATGTACAATGATATTTAATGCTGACAAAGGTAAGACTACAACATTAGTGCAAGGGATATTTGACAATTTCTGTTCAAGTTAAATATGTACATATATCATTTCAACAGTGCTACTATTAAAACTTAATTTACACATTGTTCAAAGATGACTCTACAAGAATTGTCACTTCACTATTGCTTATAAGAAAAAGGAACATGGGACCAGGCAGTGGCACATCTGGTTAAGTGCACCTATTACACTGTACAGGAACACACGTTCAAGCCCCTGGTCCCCACCTTCAGGGGAAGCTTCACAAGCAGGTATCTCTCTGTCTCATTCTCCCTCCCTTCTCAATTTCTCTCTTTGTCTATCTAATAAATAAAATAAATAATAAATTAAAACAGAGCACTTATAAAAAACCCAAATGCCTACCAAATTTGAGGATTAACTACGACATAACCCTAAAAATCTTAATACAATGTCTATACCCATGCCATGCAATGGTATAATCTTGAATCTGGAATGCCTTCCAAAAGTAAAAAAAAAAAAAAAAAAAATTGGGACTTGAAAGAAAATATTTTTCCAAATAAAAAAACAAAATTGCAAATGCAAACTTAAAGGCTTAACTACTGATTAACTGTAATGTGTCAAAAAATCAAGTGCAACTCATCTTCTAGACATTAGCAAAAAATAGGCTCCAGCAGGAACCATTTATCATGTTTTGCCTATCCATCAAATCTTTCTTCCAGAAATACTTACTAGGTAGCCACCATGCAGAAAGATGGTAATGGTGAGGTTAGGGCAGCAGCAGAGGTCACAGGCAGAAGCTAGCTTGAGGATAGATACTGAGGGAAGTAAGGTTGAAGGCAGAAGGATCAGTTAAGAAGCTGTGGTGATAGTCCTCACTTCTTGTGTAAGTTACTGAGAAGTAGGGTGGTGGTGAGGCAGGATTAGACATTGTTATTATGAGATATCAAGGAAGCATTAGGCATAAAGCTCTGACATTCAGAAGTCTAAGTGGAGATAAGAATTTGTGGGTCTTCAGCTGGGGCCCTAGTCATTGAGTCCTGAGATACCCAAACAGACATGATGGGGCCTAAACCTCAAATAAATCCCTCCCTCCATTGTTACCAGTCATCTCTATCAGAAACAAAACAATAGACCCCTTTGTGGGCCCCCATAGGACTTTGCCCTCAACTTGGACCAACAATAGTAGAGAATGATCCATCCTTCGAAGGGAGGCTGGACAACTTACTCTATGTTCCACCTGAGGAAGATGGGTCCTGAAATCGGGAAAGCTTGGAATATTCCTACTCATGACCACAGAATATGAGCTCAGATCTACAGGGATGCAGAAGTCACATAGGCTCCTAAGCTGAATATGGGCCCCAGATCACACCAAATCGATGGAGTTTACAGTCAACAATATTTATAGACCTTTCCCATATTTGGCAGCTACTGTCTTCCCTGATCTAGCTTTCTGGTCCTTTTTCCAGCCATGACACCATCTCCCCAGACAATAATTAGGATCTACCTTGATATCAGATTTCAGGCTCAAAAAAAAAAAAAAAAAAACAAAAACAAAACAAAAAAAAACCACTAGTATAGGTGTGGGCCCTTTGGAATATAACTAAAATAAGCCTACTAGCTATCTACAAAATGGAGACACCCCCCCCCCCCCCAACTCTTCATCTGCACTATTCCAGCCTTTAGGATCATGATTAGTCAACAACTTGTTTGGCTCTATATGTTAACTCTCTTTTCAGCCACCAGGTTCCAGATGCTAGCATGATGCCAACCAGACTTCCCTGGATAGACAACCCCACCAATGTGTCCTGGAGCTCTGCTTCCCCAGAGCCCCACCCCACTAGGGAAAGAGAGAGACAGGCTGGAAGTATGGATTAGCCTGTCAATACCCATGTTCAGCGGGGAAGCAATTACAGAAGCCAGACCTTCCACCTTCTGCACTCCATAATGACCTTGAGTCCATACTCCTAGAGGGATAAAGAATAGAGACGATTAATAGGGGAGAGGAGGGGATATGAAGTTCTGGTGGTGGGAATTTTGTGGAGTTGTACCCCTCTTATCCTATGGTTTTGTCAATGTTTCCTTTTTATAAATAAAAAATAAAAAAATAGAATTTGTGGGTCATAGATATGTCGTTAATTTGTTTTTTTGTTTTGTTTTGTTTTGTTTTGTTTTTATAAGAGCACAGTTCAGCTCTGGTTTATGATGGTATGGAGGATTGAACCTGGGGCTTTGGAGCCTCAGGCATCAGTCTCTTTGTATAAGCATTACACTATCTCCCCTGTCCACGGGGAACATTAATTTGTAGGTAGAATTTAAAACTCAGAGATGAGATCTTTTTCCAGTCCCATCTCTGAGATATCTGTGGTCGTTAGGAGATAAATGAAAACAAAAGAGATCCAAGGGCAAAGTTTTGCGAGGAATTTATTCTAGCTTTGAAACTCCTTTGTCAAACCCAAAGGTCCTTTCCCAGTCCTCATAGTATTTAATCTGTTTCAGTTACATTTCTTTCACATGCAAACCAGAGTTGTGATTAATATACCCCTCCTCTGGATTCCCTGATAATCTCAGGAAGACAGCATGGAACCCTATATGTGGGAAGGAGTTTCAGACAAATTTTAGAAAGTTCTATACTATGGTTTCCTTCCCTTTGTCATTCTTTATTTATTTATAAAAAGGAAACACTGACAAAACCATAGGATAAGAGGGGTACAACTCCACACAATTCCCACCACCAGAACTTCATATCCCATCCCCTCCCTTGATAGCTTTTCTGTTCTTTAACCCTCTGGGGTATGGACCCAAGGTCCTTGTGGGAAGCAGAAGGTGGAAGGTCTGGCTTCTGTAATTGCTTCCCTGTTGAACATGGGTGTTGACAGGTTGATCCATACTCCCAGCCTGTCTCTCTCTTTCCCTAGTGGGGTGGGGTTCTGGGGAATCAGAGCTCCAGGACACATTGGTGGGGTTGTCTGTCCAGGGAAGTCTGGTTGGCATCATGCTAGCATCTGGAACCTGGTGGCTGAAAAGAGAGTTAACATACAAAGCCAAACAAATTGCTGACCAATCATGGACCTAAAGGCTAGAGCAGTGCAGAAGAAGAGTTGAGGTGATCTCCATTTTATAGATAACTAGTCAGCCTATTTTAGTTGTATTCCAAAGGGTCACAGAATGTGAGCTCGGATCTATAGGGATGCATAGGTCACATAGGCTCCTAAGCTGAATATGGGCCCCAGATCACATCAAATCGATGGGGTTTACAGTCAACAATATTTATACACCTTTCCCATATTTGGGAGCTACTTTCTTCCCTGATCTAGCTTTCTGGTCCTTCTGCCAGCCATGACATCATTTTCCCAGACAATAACTAGGATCCACCTGCATGTCAGATTTCAGACTCAGGAGAAAAAAAAAGCAAAATAAATAAATAAATAAACTAGTATAGCCCTCTCTCATTCTATCTCTCTGGCTTTCTCTCCCTATCTGAAAAAGAGCAGCCCAGAGTGGTGAAACCTTGGTTATGACAAAAATATATAATAATAATTATTAATTTAATTACTATAACTCTAAATTCTGATTCTGAATATTTCAGGTACTCTGTATTCTAAAAATGAATGGCTTTGCAAGTCTATCTTCCTTTCCAAGAGAGACAGCTGGGGAGGGCACTCAGTATGACCATAATATAAATTGATGGACACGTGGCTGAAAGCCCATAGTAGTTTTCTCTTGCTTTGTTCAGCCTTGTATATCTGGGGGACCCAGTCACCTGCAACTTCTCTACAAAGTCAGTACGTAGGAGAAGTGAGGGATGTGGGTGGTAGATGCTTTGCTGTCTCCATTGTTTACTTTCTGCATGATATTGGGTGAGCTTAATCTTGCTATGCTACAGTATCCCCATCCTGAAGGCAAGGTCATAATTGGACCAACATCAGAACTGTTGGGAAGACTCAGTGAAATAATACACATAAACACTTAGAAAAACGCCTGGTACACACTGAGTAACCAATAGATGGTAACCATGGTGACCTACAGCAGCTCCTCAGACAGAGTTGGTATAATAATAGACACACTTATCATGTCTGGCGAAGGTGGAACATCAGCCCCAGGTCCTCCCACTAGAGTTTCGTGCTTTTCTTGTCCCTGAGGATCATATTTAGCTGAAACGCCCTGCCGTGTCATGCTGATTTCAGCTCTGACACTACTGTCTGATCTTGGATAAGCTGCTTTCCTACTCTAGGCTTCAGTTTAACCATCTAGAAGATGAGCAGTTAGGACCTGATTCGACCTTAGATACGTACAACCAGAATAAAATGTAAAAAAATGACTTGTGTTTTATCTCCAAAGAAGATGAGCCCATGCCAGCACCTTATGACCAACTGGATAGCTCTAACACATGGATTTGGAGAGCTTAGGAGGCCCTTTTGGAAGAGTTTTCCCTGAACACAATAGCAGCCCATGCAGGGCACAATATAGCCTGGTGCTGCTGGAATATTGTGTACACATAAATCACTGGGGATCTTGCCAAAATGCAGCTTCTCATTTAGCAGGACTGGGATGAAGCATTTCTATTAAGTTTTCAGGTAAGTGACCCATACTCAAAGAAGCAAGGGGATTAACCCATGCTACCTAATTGCTCCATAAACAATGACAGACTAGCGTGAGAGGGAGTAGGGGAAAACAACCATTCCTGTACCTCTGAAGATAGCCACATTCCCCTGTGCTGTGGTGAACGTCGCCTGTGTTTTATCACATTGTTTTGTGTCCAGTAATGTACAGCCATGTGTGCCATTAATTAAAGTCCTTACCAAAGGACCTGACTTCCCACAGGCCTAGCATATTCCTCAGGGCAACACTGTCTAGTGGTTTCTATGATAATGCTCATTTGTATGATGATGGATGTGTTTGGTATCTGCACCTTCCTATATGATAGTGGGTAGTTACACGAAGCTTCTGTACACTTAGAATATGATTGGTGACACAGAGGAGTGGGATTTTTTTCACTTTCTTTTTCTCTTTTCTTTCTTTCTTTCTTTTTTTTTTTTTTTTTTTTTTTTTTACCAGAGCACTGCTCAGCTCTGGTTTATGGTGTTGTGGGGGATTGAACCTGGGCCTTCAGAGCTTCAGGTATGAGAATCTCTTTGCATAACCATTATGCTATCTACCCCCACCCAGGAGTGGAATTTTTAATTTTACTTCATTTTAATTCATAGAAATGTAAACAGCAATATCTGGCTAGTAACTACCATATCAAAATGCATGACTTCAACAGGCACTTCCTTTTTGGTTCTCAGAAAGAATATGTTCTATAAATGTTTCAGTTAGATAACAAGACCTCTGACTATATAACCTCTGGAAAAGCACTCAGCTTTTGGCATAGTTCTCACTAATAAAACAGTACTGACTTGAGAATTCTACATTGACTTAACTAATGAGATTGACTTAAGAATTTAAGTTAACATACGTAAAACTCCTAGCACCACAGGAGGTAACCCTCAAATACTAACAATCCAGACTATGTGTACCCTGTCATTTGCAGAGTGTCAGGTTCTCCTAATCCTAATCCAGATGTGGCCTCTTTACCAGAGCTAACCTTGCTTCACTCATTCAGTAGTCTCAAGGGACAAACACTCAGATCATTGGAACAATCTGGCAAATCACAGAAAGAAGACAGCAGAGATATTCTTCAGATCTGAAGTACAGCTTGTTTGGATGTGGCCAGGTGAAGGTGGGTGTTACTTTTCTTTATAAATTACAAAAGACAACTGAGCAAGCATCTGAGACTTTGTAGAAGAAGGAATTCCAAAATTGGACTAACTCCAGGCAAGCTTTGAGTTCTACTTGGCCAAGCTCCATGACTTCACTGTAAAGCCCTGGGAGAAACTTAAGGAATTACATTTGTGTGAGTATGGTGGGAGTGGGAGGTAGGAAGGCAGGAAGGAGATGACACAATGGAACTGTGTTCTAATCTTTGGGGGATGCTCCACTGAAAACATGGAGGTAGGTAATTTTCTTTTTTTTTTTATATTTTTGCCTCCAGTCACTGGGGCGCAGTGCCAACATTACAAATCTACTGCCCTGGGTGGCCATTTTTTATCTTCATTTCTTGTTTTGTTCTTCTTCTCCTCCACCTCCTCCTTTTTAAATATTTTGTCCATTTTATTCAATAGGACAGATGAATTGAAAGAGGGAAGGGGAGTTAGAGAGGGAGAAAGATATACACCAGCAGACCTGCTTCCCCACTTGAGAAGCATCCTCACTGGGGAGTGGAGGATGGAATACTAATCCTTGCATGGATCCTTGCACTTAGTACTGTGAGCTTAACCAGGTGCACCACCGCTTGGTAACCACCCCTGGTAACTTTGATTTGGAACCCAACACTTTACCTCCTGTGCTACCTCCCAGCTCACTCAAAGGTTCCTTGATTTGCTCACTTAGGTGACGATCATATATTGGAAGTTGTCTAAGAGAAATCCTAAAATCACATTAAACTAACTACAGAGTTAGGTCTGGTGGCAAAGTGGAGGCAAAATGAGGCCAGTGCATGCTATGCATTAGTTGTAGCATTCTTGGCTTGGAGTGAGGACACCACAGAGCACAGACTTGAGGTGGAGTTTAGGTTAACAGGAGTCAGTGACTCTGCTAAGGCAGAGAGCAGAGAGGGGTGTACAGAGTGACACTCAGCAAGACACAGACAGAGTGATGAGCAGCTGAGGGAAGGACTCTCTCCAAGGGATGAACTGAGTAAATACACAGCCCTGGCAGTCCATCAAACATGGCACATCTTCCCTTTCAGTCAGCAGCTGTGGGTTTCTCCACCTCTCTCTCTGTAGCAGTGGAGTCTACAGGAGGTGGGAGACCCCAGTACTATGAAGGAACTGACAGGGCTGGAGTCTGCTGATGCTTAAAGGACAGAGTCAAGTGAACACTCCCTTCCCCCCACTGGAATTTCAAGGAAGACAGAAATGATGTTGTGTCACATTTGCTACCCTGGGAAATATCTGCCTGAATTTACAGAGATCTGCTTATATGGCCTAGAGCTGATAGGAGATTTCTTTTTTGTTGTTGCTGCTACTTTATTATTATTTTTTTAATTTTATTACCGATTTAATATTGATTTACAAAATCACAAGATAACAGGGGTACAAGTCTACACTATTCCCACAACCAGTGTTCTGTATCTCCATTCCCTCCATTGGAAGCTACAGCATTTCTCTTAAGGTTGCAGATATGAGTCAACTATTATTTCTACAACTATATGTCTATACCTGTACATATTTGCTCATGTTTTCCTATGGCCCCATCTTCTCTCCCTTTCTAAGTCACACCTACATCTATTACTACATCCAAATGTCCCTCCCTTTTTCCTCTTCTTTCTCTGGGTCCTAAAGGAGTTGGAGTTCAGAGTTCAGAGCTCTTTCCTTTTGTTGCCCTTGTTGTTTATGGTTATTGTTGTTGTTGGATAGGACAGAGAGAAATTGAGAGAGAGGATGGGAAGACAGAAAGAAGGAGAGAAAGATAGACACCTGCAGACCTGCTTCACCACTTATGAAGCGACCCCCGTGCAGGCGGGGAGCCAGGGGCTCGAACTGGGATCCTTAGCCAATCCTTGTGCTTTGCGCCATGTGCACTTAACCCACTGTGCTACTGCCCAGGCCCCCAGACCAAAATTCTTTATGGGGTGCAGAAGGTAGGAGTTCTGGCTTCTGTAATTCCTTCTCTACCAGACATAGGCGATGGCTGCTGGGAGATTTCAAACACCTTCTGCAGATGTGCTCTTTCAATCCTACTGCAATTCAGGTTATTTGATGTGGACTGTCTCTTCCAGGCTGGGTCAATACAGACTAA
The DNA here is from genome assembly GCF_950295315.1 of Erinaceus europaeus. Classification (NCBI taxonomy): domain Eukaryota; kingdom Metazoa; phylum Chordata; class Mammalia; order Eulipotyphla; family Erinaceidae; genus Erinaceus; species Erinaceus europaeus. Next base: position 26,279,159 of record NC_080162.1, read on the forward strand.
GACGTGAGCTCATGTCAGATCAGCAGTAGGTAATAAAAGGTGTTGGCAGAGGTGTGGAAGTCCTGGTTTCAAGACCAGAAAAGTCTCAGGGCTGAAGGAAATATAGCTCAGACAACATAGCAGTGACCTACGGAGTGGTCATTTGGCATCAACTTCCCTGCCTCCAAAAGCAAGAAGCTCACTACTCCTTGAACATCTGGTTTCTAAAAGTGCCCAGCGGCAACATTTATATTTTCTTTCTCAAACAAACCCATGTGAATTATGGCTCTCTTTAACCAACCAGCAGTACCTGTTGGTAAATTTCTTCACTAGAGCCATGGTGCAGACATGTAGAGGAAATCACTCCATTCCTGCAGCTCAGTTTCCAAAACCACCTTCCTCAGATAGGAAAGACAGATGCTCACCTGCAGAAAGCCTGACCTACTTGGTCCCCATTTGTCTTTCAGTGGGCACAATAACACACAGCCTGGCCATCTAGCAGAAGGATAGTAAGGATTTAATGTGAGAGTCAACCTGAAAGCCCTTCACAGCCAGGGAATGTCTATCAGATGTCTGGCTCAGTGCAAGGTAGACGTGCTCAGTGTGCACAAGGGGAGGGGACTTAAGATGCTATTCAAATACACTAAATCTGTGTAGAGCAGCACAGTGTGTAGCAGCCCAAACTTGGAAGCAACCCAGATGCCCAATGACAGATTAAAAATTAAGAAAATTGTGGTACATATACACAGTGGATTACTATGCAGGTATTAAAACTTATGGGGTCATCTTCTTGCAATATTCTGGCAAATCTTGTGTGATACAAGTCAGAAAGAGAAAGACCAATATCAAGTGATCTCACTTATAAGTGGAACTTAAGAATAAAGGATAGTGATGGAGGACATAAAGTAAAATGTGGACTGGAAGTGGCATATTTTACCAAAGCAAAGGACTCTGAGGAAGGAGGAAATGGGATAGGATGAAGGGAGATGAGATCCTATGCATCTCCTCGACACCAACCAAGGGGAGATGAGAGGCTGTGCCTATGTGTAAAGACAATACTGTAAACTATTAATTCCCACCTCAATAGGATTTTTAAAAAAAGATACTATTAATAGGGTTTCTTACCCTACCAGGGAAGGTTGAAGTCATTTAGAAGCCCTAAGCTCTACAAAGATTATGCATTTCCCATTCACAATGTAAACTGAATTCCAACTTCCATTCATAATGGACAATGAAGAATCTTGACTTATTTCTTGGTGTAGCTCTCACCTTCCTGTGATTTGGACTTTGGAGAAGAGTCTTCAGTGATCTCAGAGCCTGGACAACCAATGTGAACAAGATAAAAATCACCTCCAGGAGGAATTTTGGGAGGCATGGACATGGAATAACAGGGATCAAATCATCTCTCCTCACAAAACATCAAGTAAATACAACAAGAGACCCAACTTGTCAGGCTGGCTTCGCGAGCGGGAGACAGACGACCAGGGACTCATGGCTGGGTTGTACGCAGTATCTCTTTATTCATGCAGGATGCAGCACAATCTAAACCAAGCTATGCTAAAACTAAACTAAAAAACTAAACTAAACTAAAAACACAATCCTATATATACTCACCAAGTAGGGCGGAAACAGGATGTGACACAGAGAGGGTGGAGCAAAAAGTGACTGGTGCAAATCAGGGTGTACTACAAGAGGGGGCGGAGCAAAAAGACATCATGAACCAATGGGGATTAAACCAGTGCCATGCAGTCATGCTGGTGCTTAGTTATGTAAATAGAATAGTGTTAAGCAGGGGGGATTAAACCAAATGAAACAGAAGGGGGGTTTAGAAGCAGAATTAGAAGCATACCAACACCAACTGAAGTCATAATCTACAGCTAAAAGCTCTGCAGCTGCAACTGGGTGCTTGTGTGTGCTTGGAGCAAAAAGGGGCACAGGTTGAAGAACAGTAAAGTCAAGTCAGAACTACAGGCAGCCTGGTGCTGGGCTGCACCACTTTGGCAATTTCACTTTAAGCACAGCAAGAAATGAAGGTTGTTTCTAGTGCCTGAAGAAAAGACAAAGGGGCTTAAAACCTCTCAATCTTTGACTCAGGGGAATTTAATGCAAGGACACAACATAAAACAGAACATTTGTGATCACAAGACAGCATAAAGCTGTCCCAATCCTATGCCACCCACTGCAGATCATACACACAAGAGAAACCTAGAGATAATAATAGCACCATCTACTGGCCATCAATAACCATCACAGAGTAGCAGGAGCTGCGTCACTCTCTTCCCGGTTAGACACAAGTCAGTCCAGGCAAGTGTAATTAGTACTGAGAGAGGGACCTCATAACACACCATATACAATGGTTAAACCAAGAAGAACCACTGGAGAAATAAGCCAGGACAAAAGCCTACATAACCCCCCCCAAAGGGTTTTGAGGACAAGATACAACACTAATTTAGCTATTAGTCACAGGAGTGAGTAAAGAGTTTGAAAATAATATCATCAGAAATTGGGAAATAGCAAATGAGACTCTGGAAGAAAACACTACTATCTGGAGGTAATTGGAGAGCTGAAAGCTGAAATAGCTGAGCTAAGAGCACAGCTAGCTGAACAAGCTAATACAGTATCAGAACAGGGTAAGAAAATATTTAAGCTACAAAAAAATAACAGATGGGGAGAAAAAAATAGAATAAGTGAGGCAGAAAACAGAATCAGCAAGATTGAGGATGAATTAGAGAAAACCAAGAAAAAAGTTAAATCTCAAAAAGAGAGTGAGATATTTAAAACAATAGAGACAAATAGGATGACTTCAGAAGAAGTAATATACACATTATTGGCTTGCCAGAGGAAGAAAGAGAGGGAGGGGAAGAAAGCATCCTACAGGATTCTGGCTTCGCGGGCAGGAGAGAGATGACCAGAGACTCATGGCTGAGCTGAGAATGCAGTTCAATCTTTATTGATGAGCAGGAATGCAGTGCAATCAATCTAATCTCTATTCATTAGAAAATCCTGTCCTTATATCTCCTGAGGTGGAAGAGTCAGGTCAGAAGAGGAAGTACATAGGATAGGGTGTGGGGAGAAGGAAAAAGTGCATGCACTTAGAGTATCAAGCTTGCATCTAACCAGTGGGGATTTTGCATCTAACCAATGGGGATTAAACCAATGCCCTGTAGGCAGGGCGGTTCTCAGGTAAAGCAGTGATTATGTAAATAGACCACAGTGTTAAGCAATGCAAGTGAACCTAACGTGATGATCAAAACAAAAGGGGTCTTAGAAGCAAAATTAGAAGCAGACCAACAATAATAGCTGAGAACTTCCCTAGTCTCAACAACATAAAAGACATAAAGGTTCAAAAAGCTCAGAGGCTCCCAAACAGAATTAATTCACACTTAAAGACACATCATATTTAAAATGAAAAGGAATAAGGATAAAGAAACTATCTTGAACACTGCAAGAGAAAAACAAAGAGTCACCTACAGAGGAAAACCCATAAGATTAGCAACAGATTTCTCCACATAAACACTAAAGGCCAGAAGAGAATGGCAAGATATATATCAAGCACTCAATGAGAAAGACTTTCAACCAAGGATACTGTATCCTGCTAGACTGCCATTCAAACTAGATGGAGGCATAAAAATCTTCTTAGACAAGCAATAGTTGAAGGAATCAACTATCACCAAGCCTGACCTGCAAGAACTTCTGAAAGGTCTCATAAACAATCACATCATTTTAAACATGCTGTATATCAGAACACTCTAAAATTTTAGAATAATGGCATTAAAATATCTTCATTCTATAATATCAGTAAATGTCAGTGGCCTGAATTCACCTATTAAAAGGCATAGAGTAGGAAGATGGGTCAGAAAACACAACCCGTGGTCCGGGAGGTGAAGCAGTGGATAAAGTACTGGATTCTCAACTATGAGGTCCTGAGTTCAATCCCCAGCAGTATATGTACCAGAGTGATGTCTGGTTCTTTCTCCCTCTGCCTATCTTTCTGATAAATAAATAAATTCTTTAAAAAAAAAAAAAAAAGAAAACACAACCCAACCATATATTGTCTGCACCTAACTCAACAAGACAAACACAGACTTAAAGTGAAAGGATGGAAAACTACCATACAAGCCAATGGACCACAAAAAAAGGGCATGAACAGCTATTCTCAATCTGACACAATAGACCTTAAAACAAATAAAATTTTAAAAGATAGGGATGAACATTACTTAATGCTCAGAGGATCAGTCAATCAAGAGATCTTTAAAATTATTAACATCTATGCACCCAATGAAAGGCCATCTAAATACATCAAACATCTACTGAAAGGGCTACAGCAATAAATTAACAGCAACACATTAACAGTAGAGGATTTCATCACCTTTTGGATGTTAGACCAGAAATTATCAAATACTTGGAGGAAAATATTGGCAGAACTCTTTTCTATTTAAATTTTAAAGGCACCCTCAATGAAATGAACCCAACTAAAACAAAAAAGCTGAACAATAAACACAAAGCAGAACTTGGACTGGGTCTGGTGTATTGCACCAAAGCAAAGGACTCTGGGGAGAGTTTAGGTCCTGGAACATGATAGCAGAGGAGGACCTAGTGGGCATTGAATTGTTATATGGAAACTAAGAAATATGAACAGGAGTAGATGGCATAACAGTTATGCAGAGACCCTTATTCCTGAGGCTCCAAAGGCTCAGGTTCATGATGAATTCACCTTCTTTACCTCATCTTGGATGGAGCTCAAAGATATCATGTTAAGTGAGATAAGTCAGAAACAAAAGGATGGGTATGGGATAATCTCATTCATAAACAGAAGTTGAAAAATAAGATCAGAAGGGAAAACACTAAGCAGAATTTGGACTGGAGTTGGTGTATTGCACCAAAGTAAAAGACTCTGGGGTGGGGGGGGTGGGAGTTCAGGTCCTGAAACATGATGGCAGAGGAATACCTAGTGGGGGTTATATTGTTATGTAGAAATGTTATGCATGTACAAACTATTCTATTTTGCTGTTTACTGTTAACCATTCATCCCCCAATAAAGAAATTAAAAAAAAAAAAAGAATCTTGGGCAATGGTGTGACATTTCATTGGAGAACTAATTTTTGTTTTTGGTGGCCCTGATTTGTTGATACTCAGTTAAGTTTTACATCTTTTGGGAGCCAGGCAGTAGCCCATCAGGTTAAGCACACATGACGCAAAGCGCAAGGACCAGCATAAGGATACCGGTTTGAGCCCCTGGCTCCCCACCTGCAGGGGAGTTGCTTCACAGGTGGTGAAGCAGGTCTGCAGGTGTTTATCTTTGTATTCCCCTCTCTGTTTTCCCCTCCTCTCTCCATTTCTCTCCGTCCTATCCAACAATGACTACATCAATAATGACAACAATAACAGTAACTACAACAATAAAACAACAAGGGCAATAAGAGGGATAATAAATAAATAAATAAAATACTTTTAAAAAAAGTTTTACATCTTTAACCCAATCAAACAATTTAAAGCCTAGAGTCAAAATCTGTCCAACATATCTTAGAATTTGGAATTTAGAACAGGGACATTTTCTATGGTACTTGGCCTGGAATGAGTATCATAGGGCCCATGGGTATATTGAAATAAGATATAAAATATGATCTATTTCTAGGAGAAAATTCTTCAGCTTCTAGCAGATTAACAAAGTCTTGATGTCAGAAGTCTAAGATCACTCATGCAGACTCATTGACTTAAATCCATTCCTACACAGACCTAAATCTTCGAAAAACTAGTGATAATAATTAATGCAGCCACTTTGGAAAACAGTCAATGGCTCACGAATCTACACATATATATGTGAAGTTTTTTCCCACATCTAAGTTTATAGCAATGTTCAAATGGTGGCGGGGGTGGGGGAAGATGGTTCACCTGGTAGAGTGCATATGTAACCATGCACAAGGAGCTCAGTCCCAGCTCTGGATAACCACATGGGAGCATTTGCATGGGGGAAGCTGTGCCTTTGGTGGCATATCTTTCTCTCCTTCTCTGTCTGTCACACTCTATCTCAAGAAAAGAAGTCTTGGGTTCAAGAAAAAAAAAGAGAACTGGTTTTTCTAGAGAAAGGATAATTGGAAGATGAAACAAAAATAATTTTTGTGTCTTAATCTTAGGGATAGTTACATGAATAGTTTGAGAAAACTGAATGAAATATATGATACATGTGTTCTTTTGGACACATATTGCTCTTTCAATGACAAGCTGAGGACCCCCAATATAGCTTACCTGATGTGCCTACTTTGTCATGTAAGCCCATCTCTACTGCACTGAAAGAAACTTCAGTGCTGTGATATCTTTTCCTCTTTCCCCTGTTCTCTCCTATCTGAAATAAAGTCAGTCTGGAGAGATAAAGCCCAAACAACAAAAACAACAAAGTCAAATCATTATAAATCTACCATTAACTTCAAACCTTTCAAGAAGGTGTTTGGGGGACTGGGCAGTGGTGCACTCAGTAGAATATACACATTACCACGCACAAGGACCAAGCTTCAAACCCTCCATCCCCACCTACAAGGAGGACTCTTCACAAGTGGTGGGGCAGTGCTGCAGGTGTCTCTCTGTCCTTCTCTATTGCCCTTTTCCCTCTCAATTTCTCTTTGTTTCTTTCTAAGAGGAAAAAATATGGCTGGTGGAGCAGTGAATTTGTTGTGCAGGTACTATGTCCCAGTGATAACTCTGGTTGCAGTAAAAATAGATATTTTTTCAAAGGTGGCACTTGAGGATTTCCCAAAACCTACTTCAACAGTTGAGTCTGGGACCTCTCGGAAGTCGTCTACAACCTTTATCCCATGGGTTTGAGGTTACCTGGCATGGGGACCTTCCTCTGCCTTCAGCCTAGTGAATGCCAAGATGGTCTCTTATCCATCTTACCTGCCCAAAACCTGTCCGTGAGTAGGTGTCCTGCCACACCTAGTGTGTTGCTAGTGTGTTTCCTGGGTAGGGACATAGGAAGAAAAGGCCCTGGAGTCAGAAACCAACCCACCTCAGGTGGGAGGCATCAGGATTTGCCTTCCTTGGATGACAAACAGGGACCCAAATGACATCACAGCTGGAAAGACATGTTGTACACCCACTGTAAATTGGCCTACCCATGCACAGGCTTATTGTGGTGGCTAGTGATAATAATAATTATTATTACTATAAACTAAAACAGCATGTTTTGTTCCCCTAACTGACAGGACTGGGGTGGAGGTTTGCATGCAGACAAATCCCCCTCCCTTTTTCTTTTCCAAGTCTGCATTAGATATTTCCAGCAGGAAGAGATAGATTGGTCTGGGTCGTGATGCAGCTCCTCTCCCTCTCCCTCTCCCTCTCCCTCTCCCTCTCCCTCTCCCTCTCCCTCTCCCTCTCCCTCTCCCTCTCCCTTTCCCTCTCCCTCTCCCTTTCTTTCTGTAGAACTGAGGAGTGAGGAAAAGACTGGAGCCCTACTCTGCTTTCATTCATCTGCTGCTGCCTGCCCAGAGACAATCCTGATTTCTGAGGGTGGTGAAACCTGCATGTTCATTAGTGCAGATCTCAGGTCTGGCTTTCAGACTCCATGTGGGTTATTATTCTCTGTTCTCTGTGGAGGAGAGTGAGATGACTTTCCATTATGGGCTCAGAAAGAGGCCCTAGGTGGGCAGGAAGCTCATGGTTGCTGAGTTTCTAGGGGAAAAATCTGCACTGTTTGAAGGCCATTCATTTTGGTGACTGACTTCAGAGGGAGGGGTATGGGGACCTGGAAGTCACTTGTCTCAGAAGACAGATACCAGGTCTGCTTTTCCTTCCTGAATGAACAAGAGTGACTCTGAGCTTGGGGTGAGGGCAGAGGGAGGTTGGAGAGGGGGGTTGCAAAGAGGAGGTCTGTGGGAGGAGTCAGAGTAAGTTTCAGACCTCAGTGCAGGGCTTTCAGCAGGTTTAGAGGGTGCCAGGCCCTGGATGAAAGCAACTAGCAGCACCCCTAGGCTTCAGGAGATCCCCCCCTCAGCCTCTGCCTAGGGACATGGAATACCAGCACTGGGCTGGAGAGGAGGGAAGAAGGGGGAGGGACAAGTGCATGTGGAGATGGAAAAGAAGCAAGGAAGGAGGGAGAACAGCAGAGAAAGAAGGGGGAGGAGAAAAAGGAAGGGAGAAAGAGAAGGGAAGAACAGGGCCAGGCTTCCAGTCACATGAACTGGATGACCTGAGATGACCTATGCACTCTCTTTAAAAAATTTTTTTGACTTTTTATTATCCTTATTTATTTAGTAGATATAGACAGAAATTCAGTAGCACAGCAGGTTAAGCACACATGGCGAAAAGCACAACGGCCGGCCGGCATAAGGGTCCCAGTTTGAGCCCTCAGCTCCCCACCTGTAGGGGGGTCGCTTCACAAGTGGTGAAGCAGGTCTGCAGATGTCTGTCTTTCTCTCCTCCTCTCTGTCTTCCCCCTCCTCTCTCTATTTCTCTCTGTTCTATCCAACAACAATAGCTATGACAACAATAACAACTACAACAAGTATAGCAACAAGGGCAAAAAAATGGAAAAAATGGCCTCCAGGAGCACTGGATTCATAGTGCAGGCACTGAGCCCAGCAAGGACCCTGGAGGCAAAGAGAGAGAGAGAAATTGAGAGGGAGGGGGAGAGATAAAAAAGGGGAGAGAGATAAAGAGACACCAGCAACTGTGTTTCACCACTAGTGAAGCTTCCCCCCTGCAGTCACGGCTGGGGGCTTGAACTTGGGTCCTTGTGCACTGCAACATGCATGCTCAAGCAGGTGCACTGCCACCTGGCCCCCCCACTCACGCTCTCAGACCATCATTACTTTTCATTTCCAAATGGGGTGTGGAAAGGAGACAGCTGGTGTCCCCTGGGCACTTACTAAGTGCCAACATGGCTCTAAGTGCTCTTTATATGTGTAAACTCACTTAAGTCTATACAACGGCTGCCACCATCACCCCCATTAGACAAGTGAGGCAATAGGGAAGTGAGGTGACAAGCTCAGGCACCTGGCTCCAGAATCCCAGTCTGAGCCACCACACCACACACAGTATCAGTGCAAGGCTGGGGAACTTCAGCCCAACTCTCTCTGCCCAATTTAGAATGTCTCAACACAGAACATAAAACTAGATGGAGGGTCTAGGGTCTTATGCATACAGGGGTAACAACACACTCGGAGCTCTTCCACACCCCCAGGCCGCTGGCTATGCCAAGCCCTCTACCTGGGAGTCTTCTTTTTGCCCCCTTCACGCCCTACCCCCACCCTCTATGTTCTCTACCAGGACACAGTCCATCCAAGATCTGGCCCACAAAGCCATCCCTGGTAATGTAGGCTCAACCTTCTGTGCTTTCTGGCAGTGCCCTTGCATGGTGCAGAACAGGGCACATTTGCCCCTGACACACACACACACACACACACACACACATCATCATCATCATCATCTCTAACACTGCCACCATCTAAAATTAGTAGTGAATTAAATAACACACAGCAGCATGGGTCATGAGCTAAGATCAGAATCCTGGGCCTCTGAGTACTCAGCATTGATCAGACTCTCCCTCCCTGCCCTCTTTTGGAATCACAGAAGTAACATCAGCTTCTTGGACTAGAAGGGGAGGAAAAAAGCCATCGTGATTAATGTGCCAGACCTAGAGATGGGGAAACCAAGGCCCAGACAGGGCACGACTCAGAGAGAGGGGTCAGCTCCAGTGGAGCAGGCTTCCCAACTCTCTGTCCATACTGCAATCCATAAGGTCAGCCCTCACAGCTGCATGCTGGGCACTAAGGAGGTGCCTCAGTGGGGCTGCAGCATCGGGGCTCTATAGAGGATGTGGCTAAGAAGCTGGAAGCTGCGGGCCCCACACAGAAGGCTCTCTCCATGGGGGGCTTTGTATTTGAGTGTGTTATGGAGAGATTTGAACCAGTGGCAATTATATCATCCCATGATACCCTATTCCCACATGAGCTGGGCTTCCTCATGGCAGACAGACTGCTGGAAAGACAGTGGCGCACGGACAGGTGATTCAAATGTCTGTACCTATTCGTGCTTTGGCAGGTGTCCAAGGCTGCATTAGCTGTGTTACTTGCTGGCTCTGCTTCAACTCTCGCAATAATTCTAGGAGGAAGACACGATTATCTCTGTTTTAAAGGAAAGAACAAGTGAAACTCAGTGAGGGTAAGTAAGCTGCTAGATGTGCACAGTTGGTTGCTGGATAAGTAGGAATGTGAAACCCAGCCCCCCCCCCACTGTTGCAAAAATATATAATTTCCACCTACAGAAATCCCCATACACGGGGCTTCCTTCAGATGAGCAACACAGACCAGGCTGCCATAAAGAATCTTAGGGGCTACACTCTATTCATAAAGACCCTCACTCATTTCACAGATGAGGAAACTGAGGCACAACTGCTTCTGGAGCCAGTGGTGAGACCTGGAGGTCCAGCATGTTGTCCTGTATGCCCTGACCCTCACTGACAGGTGTGTGATCCGTAAGCAATGCCTTATAGAGTCAGGATGATGAGCTGTCAAGTCTGCCATCCCTTAAGATTCTGGTCCCACAGGAACTTTTCACCAAGGCTCCGCCTTCCTCCAACTGGGGAGCCTCCTGAAGTTACCCCATGATAGAGGAAGCCTGTGAGCTATAAACATTCTAAGCAGCAGCCCTGGGAGTGACCCCATTCCATCTTCAGGGACAGCACCCACCTTGAGGATCAGAGGCTGGAGGCTGTGCAGACCCTTTGTGCCTTATTCTGCTGAGACCATCACAGGTTTTGCAACAACCTTTTCCAGTATGGGGACTGAGTAGGGTGAGAGAATCCTCTCTCCAGAGCCTCCGTGAGTCAGTTCCTCCAGAAAGAGGCCTGCCTGGACAGTGAGGGCCAGGCGCTAATGACAGTCGCAGTCTTGGGGGGCTGAAGAGCATCTGCCCCTGTCATGGGGAGCTCTCCTTTCAATGGAGGGGCAGAGTGTCCCTCTCCACACCTGGCAATCATCTGCTCAACTACAGTGCTGTTTTTCCAGGGCCCAGTAAGGATCTGGGGTGCCCAGCAGGAGTCCTTTGTGCCAGATAGTCATTAAACCATGAACTGGAAAAACCAAGTCAGGCCCCTTCCCTGCTATATCCCAGAGCATGTGCCACAAAAGCATCCAGCCCTCCAGCAGGAGATGAAGAGAGAAGCAGCTTCTGTTGGAGGGTGGGGGTGGGTGGGAGGGACATTCAGAAAGCCCTGGGTTGAGTAAAGCTAAATGGATGACTACAAGAGTCCTCAGAGTATTTAAAGGCCTCATTTGCTCTACTGTTCTCCAAGAAACCATATGGATTATTTCCCTTTCAAGAGATTTATTCAATGCATATGACAGAGTTTCACATGAGATGTAAAAAAGAGAAGGGGAAACCAGAGCACAACTCCAGTGCATGTGGCCCCAAGGATTGAACCGGGAACCACAAGCACAAGCACAAGCACTTGAAGCTGATGCTCTGATGCTCTGCCAGTTGAGTTATTTCCCCAGCCATGGGGGCGGTTGCAGAGGGAGGAATATATATATATATATATATATATATATATATATATATATATAGTTGGCCAGGCAGAGTTTTCGGAGAATTCTAAAAGAATAATGTCTGGGAACAACCTTTACAAAAACACTGTGATGTAAGACCTTTTCATGGTGGAAGAAGAAAGCAGGAATGTGAGATGATTGCCTTTAAACTAGTACTTAATCGATAGTCCCAGAACAGGTGAACAAGAGAAGGAGGTGTATTGCCAATATTTGCAAGACCATGGCACTGAAGAGGCACAGGCAATGCTCAGAGAGTAAGGATTCCCCTAGAACACATCCTCCTATAAGGCAGAATTCTTAGAGCAATCCTATGTTTGATTCAATCTGAATCTCTGATTTCTTTTTATAAATATATGTATTTATTATTGGATAGAAACAGAGAGAAATTGAGAGGGAGGGAGAAGATAGATAGATAGATGATAGATAGATAGATAGATAGATAGATAGATAGATAGATAGATGATAGATAAACCTGCAGCCCTGCTTCACCACTTGTGAATCTGACCCCCTATAGGTGGGGACCAAGGGCTTGAACTTAGGTCTCTGTGCATCATAATGTGAGCTTAACCAGGTGTACTACTGTCTAGTCCCAATCTCTTATTTCTTATATGATTTTACTTGACCAAAGAGGGTCACTGCAGAAGGGGACATCTGTTGCTTCTCCTCTTCTACATCTATTTTCTCTGCTTTTGGTCAGAGAACCTCAGTTTTCTTCAGGGAACACACTGTCTTATGCTCAGTCCATGTGGCTGGGCGCACTGCAAATGCCAAACTTCAGTGGATGTTCAGACCCCTGGTGCCATACTACACCCAGCTCTGTGATTGACTTACAGGTAGACACATGAGTCATGGACCCAATAGGTTCCAGTCAGGGGTCCTGCTGTAATCATGGGGGAATGGGTTTGCTCACTGCCATTAAGAAGAACCATGAGGGGTCAGGCACAGTGGGTTACGTGCACCTGGCATAAAGCCCAAGGACTGGGGTAAGGATCCCGGTTTGAGGCCCCCTCCCACCTGTAGGGAGTTGCTTCACAGGTGGTGAAGCAGGTCTGCAGGTGTCTTTCTCTCCCCCTCTCTGTCTCCGCTCCTCTCTCAATTTCTTTCTGTTCTATACAACAACAGTAATGACAACAATAATAGCAACAATAACAAGGGCAACAAAATGGGAAAAATGGCCTCCAGAAGCAGTGGATTCACAGTGCAGGAACCAAGCCCCAACGATAACCCCGGAGGCAAAAAAACAAAAGAGGAGCCAGTAAGCCTGGGATTGTTGGAGGCCATCTCCAGCACCTTGCAGGGGACACACGCCTGGAAATGAAGGGACCACAAAGGCAAGTAGAGTCTAGAGACAAAGTGGAACACAATTCTGCCGACAGCTCATTCTGGGACCTGTACCAGCTATGCCCTAAGTTGACTGTACCTCTCCAACCTGGACCATTTAGTGATTTGTATCACCTTGTATCTGAAGCTTATTTGGATGAGATTGTCACTTGGAGTTGACAGACTTTAATAAGCATTGAAACCTGTACAGATGAATTTCACTATCAAACAGACTGTTCTCTGTGCATATATATTTACTCATTCAAACTTAGATATATCTAGGGCATGTATCTCATGAACAAGTAACAACAATGGCGATGTTACAAGCTACAGCCTTCCAGTTCATAGCACAGCTCAGTAGTTCACAGCGTAACATTGGCTTGCAGCCTCCTGGGTCTCGAGACTCCTGGAAGATGTTAAATCAACCCATAACCTGGAAAGTTCCATCTCTCACCTGCACCCATCATGCCTGACCCTCTCTGGAATGACAACATTCTTCCCCCTCTCCTGGCAGAAACTTTTCCTACCTTCCAAAGCCCAACACAGCTGTCACTTCCTCCAAGAAGCCTTGCCTGATTGCTCACACAGTCTAAGTATGGAGGACAACAGAGGAGCAGAAGTACAAAAAGGATGAAGAAATTGTCTGGGAATCTGAAATCTGAGACCAACTAGCACAGTCAATTTTTCTTAGTTCTTTCTCATGGAGGGCAGCAGGGGAGAAGGAGGCTAAGGTGGAAGGAACAGGGTCTGAGCACTTTCCCAGGATGGATGCAGAGTGCCTTCCAAACAGCCATCTTGAGGAGGGGAGAACAGCTGTGCCCTTGTCTACTCCTCAGAGTGCAGAGAAGGCCCCTCTGTCACCTGCAGCACCAGACCCCAAGTATCATCAATTCTGGATGCACGACTTGTAGTAGCCACCCAGACACTGGCTAATTCCCCCAGGACATCAAGCCTCATTCTTCTCATTTCTGCCTGTTTTTCCCAGGGTTGGGGGAGGGGGTGACCTATGGGGCAGAGATGTCACATCTAGCTTGTCATTCTTCCCCAGGTTCCAGGGTAAAGTGACTGCCCCAGCCACCCAATGTGTCTTCCTCCTGGGACTTCTCCACCATTCAGGCTCACCACTCAGCCTCTGGGCAAGACAGAAACAACCTTCCAACCCCCAGGATTTACTGCTTGTTTGCTTTCTCCTTCCACAGAGTAGCAACCTGCCTCCAGTCCAGCTCCTTTTCCAAAGTCTTGCAGACTCCCTGATGATTCCATTTGCATGGAATCCAATCTTCCACACCCCCTCCCTCTTCCACTCCCTTTCTCCCTCCCTCCCTCCCTCCCTCCCAGCCCAGCCCTTTCTTCAACCTCCCAACCTAGGTAAATAGCGAATAACCCTCATTAACATTTCATAGATGTTGTATTACGCTATTTCCCGTTGGATAAAGCATGATGCAAAAGACAATCTAAAAGGAAACAAAATGCCCTTCTTGTGTGTTATTTACAGCAGGCCTCCTCTAATCTAATCATCTTTCTCCCCCAACCCCTTCTCCCCCCTGCACCGCCCCCCCAGCACACTGCAACTTTGCAGGCGTTTTATTAAAATGAACACGTTGTTCCTGCAGCCTGTCTCCCTCCCATGCAGGCCTCGGCATAAATAATTTTTTTGAAAGCTGATTTGGTTGGCTACGCTTCCATAATTGAAGGCCGTCCCCCACAGTTTATTGGCGATCGCAGGGGCCCAGCCACTCTGTGCCCTGACCCCAGATGGAGCGATTCAAAGGCCCACTACGGACCCCTTCAAAGCCTGGGGAGGCCCTGTTCATTGATGTTCGCCTCCCTCCACAGAGGCCAGACCAGCAGCCCTCAGTCTGGCAGGCAGCCGAGCTGCAAGGCTCTTCCCTGTGGAGCAGTCTGTGCACAGCTGTAGATGGTCCTGCCTTGTGGCCGGCACAGTTCAGCCCTGCCTCCTCCTGTTGTCTTTCCTACTATGTGCCCCGAGAGTCCCCCAGGATGGTCACCAGTGAGACCAGCTCTGGGGGCACAGAAGAAGCCTGGAGACCCTATTTCACACAGTAAGAGAAGCTGGAATAAGCCATCTAGACAATGACCCCAGGTACTCGAATCTGCAGCAGGGTCCAGCTTAAAGAATACTTTTCCTCTGGGCTCCTACTAACTTCCAGCACCCCCTTTATCCTTCCTGCTTGGGACAGGGTGGCTTGCTAACCATAGCAACTGGCATCCTGTGCTGTGAACTGCCAATGCTGGCAGGTAAGGACAGCTTGTCCATATGCCTTTTGCAAGGATGTCGGTCAATTCAGCAACTCTCCCCTGTGGACCTGTGTCACGTTTTCCATGCTTGCATGGCTTCCTGTCAGGTAGAAATATGGGGCCAGCACAGTGAGTAAAGCACAGCCCTGAGCCTTCTCACCAAGGCTCAAGTCCTGACACTGCAGCCTGATGGCCCTGTGACCTTAGGTGAGTAAGCTAACGGCTTGCCCTCAGTTTCCTCACCAGCTTGAGGAGGAAGTGGTAATCACTTGGTAGCTTGGAGGTGGATTAAGTGAGTTAATATGTACCCGGCACTTAGGAAATGTTTGTCCACAGGAAGTGCTACATAAATACTTATTATCAACACTGTGCTAAAAATAAAACTGCTTTTTACCCCGCTCCTCCTCCAGCTATCCGTGCAATTCCCCTGCCATCCATTTATAGCAAACTCCTGCGATGAGGCAGCCCTATGACTGCTCGCTCAGGCTTACTCTCCCTTGAGGCCACTCTGAGCAGGAACGCCTACCCCCAGCACAGCTCCACAGCCCTTCTCCTCAGTGGTCTTCACCTTGCTCAGATCCTTGTTCACCAGAGAGTCATCTCCCACTGACATGGGGCCTCAGATTCTGCCATTTCCCTTGGTCAGGGATACCAACCACAACTGCTTCTCCTCCTGCTCCTCTCTGGCTTCTGGCTTTCCATTTCTTCCTCTAGATCTTCCCCACATCCCTGACCTCTAAATGCCAACACTGTTGCTTCTTCACTCCCTGGGTCAGCTAGTTAAAAATTCAACCCTGGCTGGTGAAATAGCTTGCTTGCTTTGCCACGTGATCCGCCCACATTAGAGCCTAGCCCCCCAACACACTGAAGAAAGGTTTGGTACTGTGCTCTCTTTTCCACTCCCTCCCCCACCACTTCCCCCTTCTCCCACCTCCTGCTCCTCCTCTCCTTCCCCTTTCTCCTCTCCCTCCTCTCTCCCCTCCCTCTCTCCCTCTCTCTGCCTTCTCTCTCTCTAAAAAGAAAAAAAGAAAGAAAAATCCAAGCTTAGAGGCTGGGTGGTGGAGCACCTGATATACAGGGCACTCCTTTCTCTTCAAAAAGACCTGGGTTCAAGCTCCTGGTCTCCACCTGCAGGGGGGGGGGGAGCTTCATACGTGATGGAGCAGTGTTTCAGGTCTCTCACTCTCTCTCTCTCTCTCTCTCTCTCTCTCTCTCTCTCTCTCTCTCTCTCTCTCTGCCTCCCTCCCTCCCTCCCTTACTCTCTACCAAAGAAAAGGGGGAAATGACCACCAGCAATAGTGGCATCATCATGCAGGCACTGAGCCTCAATGATAATTCTGGTAGCTGAAAAAAATATAAATATTTTAAAAATACAAATCTACACTAAAGAAAGGAAAAAGGGGGGATGGGGAGAATAAAGAAAGGGAAAAAAAGGGTAAAAATAATGATGTGATGTCCTCTGACACAATATAACCCCAAATATTGCCACTTCAAGAAGTAATATACAAAACATCACTAGGATATCTTCCATCTTTTGTTCAAAGTCTGGCCCATATGTATGTATCACTCTTGGCATATCTATGGATCAGACACATTTCAAGAGTTCAAAGGCCAGGTGTGGCTAAAGGCATACTGAAAAGGCAGCTGAGATCTGCTCTCTTCTCAGAGTTCAGTAGTACCAGTCTCATACATCTTTGCACCAGTCCTCATCTCTCCTTCAGACTGCAGGCTCTTGACTCTACTTGGGTATCTGAAGACACTTCAAACTCAAAGGGTTCAAACAGAACCAACAAGTGTCTAGGATTGCCATGGTTTTCCGGCTCTCCTAAAGCCCTTGTTCAATCCTTGACCAAATCATGTATAACTCCACCTTAAATACAGACCCAGGGACAGCAAAATAGCTCACTTAGACACTGTATTGTTTTGCCATGTGTGCAACACAGGTTTCAGTCCAGCACCCACAAACAATTGAAGGAGGTTTCAGTATTACAGTCTCAGTCTATAAATAAATAAATGCCATCCTGGGGTGGTGAAGCTCCTGAGCTGACCAAAGATAAATACTGCAGACCCAGATTCTAGGCCTTCATGTCTTTCCTGCTCCTTCCATTCCCAGAATTTCTGCAGTAGTATCCAACATCCTCCCTGCTTCCATCCTCAGTCGTAGTTCACCTCCAGCCTGAGCCAGAAATGAATGCTATGATTCCTCCACCTCAGACTATAATTGTTCTCCATTCCCAAGTTAAGAATGGAATACTACTCATCTATTAAAAATGGGAGAATTCACTTTCTTCACATCCTGGAGGGAGCCTGAAGGAATCATGTAAAGTGAATAAGCCAGAAAGAGAAGGATGAATATGGGATGATCCAACTCATAAATAAGAAATTGAGAAATAAGAGCAGAAAGGGAAACCCAAAGCAGAACTTGGATTGGGTTTGGTGTCTAGCACCAAAGTAAAAGACTCAACAGAATGGTGGGTTTCATGTCCTAGAGCATGACGGTAGAGGAGGACCTAGACTGGGGGTTACAGTATTTTGCTGAAAACTGAGAAATTTAACACATGTACTAACAGCTGTATTTACCGTTGACTGTAAACCATTAATCCCCCCACCATGAATAATAATTTAAAAAAAAGAACCAAAATCTCACCATTCCCACCTAGCTCGCTCTCACTTCCTATTCCTTGGACAAGAATATGCAAGACCCAAAGTCATTGCACTTGCCCTTCTATCTGCTTTTCTCCCAGACATCTTCTGGACTTACTCCCTCCCTGCTTTCAGGCTGTTGCTCAAACATCATTTTTTCTGTCCACATCATGCAAAAGCCCAGCTCCAAAGCGATAACTCCCTGTTTCTCATCTCCGCTTTCTTTATCTTCACTGCATTGAGTACCTGCTCACATACTGAAACAGACTTTAGTTATTGTCTGTCTCCACTATAAAAATATAAGCCCTATTAATTTCGGCTATTCTCCCTTATACATAGTCGTCACCGCCACATACAAAGTGGTTAATAAATTTTGTTGAAGAAAAACATGACTGAGTGGTGAATAGTAAGGAGGGAAGAGAACAAGAAACTTTTTATTGACTGGAAATAAAATGGTCTGTCTTGCCACCAAGTTGCAGACGCTATCATGATTCCATCCTGACTTCCCTCACTAATGTGTCCTGAAGTCCCACCTCTCCAGATCCCTTTCCCACTACGGAAAGATAGAAATAGGCTGGGGGATCAACCTGCCAACATCCATGTCCAGCAGAGAAGCAATTACAGAAGCCAGAACTCCCCCTCTTTGCACCCCATAAAAAAAGTTTGATCCATATTCTCAGTGGGGGAGAAATGTTAGGGGAAGATGACCAGAGGGCTCTCAACTCTGAACAAAACTCTCTCAACAAAGGACAAATATATACAAATATAGACAGATAGTTGTAGAAATAATAGTTAACCTGTATCTGCAACTTTAGAAGAACTGTTGTAGCTTACAATGGAGGGACTGAGGACTCAGAACTCTGATAGTGGGAATAGTGCAGAGTTGTACCCCAGTTATCTTGTAATTTTATACATAAATATCAAATCACTAGTAAAAAAAATAAATCTTCATTATAAAGAAAAATACGGACTATCTTTGGTGCGACTTCCTCCTGAAACATCTTGGGGGTTCAGTCAGCACCTCTTCAGAAGGGAGCTGGTGAACACCCTCCTTGGGTGTCAGTCTCTGAGTCACCAGTCCTCTGATGTAAGAGTAATAATAATAGTAACCACCAGTACCAAGATGTTTACTGAGTGTAAAGAACAGCACACACTTTATCCACATTCTTAAGACAAATTTCATTATGGCCCAGCTCAGCTTTAAGGAGGCATCTGACTCTCCTCCCTCCCTGACCCACCAACCCTCCCCCAGAGAAAGGGGCTGGGAGTCACCTTGTGCCCCAGGCAATTAGCCCTTCTATCTTGACTTTGTCCTGTTCCATGGTTTGGAGTCATTTAAAGGAAACAGCAACTGGTCATTCTCTTTGTTCCTACCCAGTTCTCCTCAGAATTATAACCAGTTTACCTAAAATCTATTAAACCTTGGCTACTTCCTTTCCTCCCCTGGAGAGTTAACCTGTCTTTGGCCCACTGGTTACTGCTTAGATCTGCTTTGACCTTCAATAGAGTCCTACCCCTCTCACTTCCACTTCAGAGCCAGACCTGTTTTCCAGTCCTGTGATGATATTCTCTCATGTGGAAGCGTACCACCTATTGCTCCCTTCAAAGCAGGACACTGTCCTCTTCTTTCAGTTCCCTCAGCCCACATTGTCTATGGTTACTTCCTTCCTAGGAAAGCTAGTTCCTGGTGACTAATCCAGAGTAGAGGCTTGGTGGACCCTCTCAGCTCAGCACCCCATGATGTCAACCAAGATTTTATCAAGATTGCACCACATCCTGACTTCTCCTCTGCGAAGCCTACCTTCTTCCATTCCTTCCCTGGGTACTTACCCCAAATGCATTCTAACATATCCCTGCATAACATGCCTCTTCTCAGAGACAGCTTCCTGGGGAGCCCAACTAGAATCACCCACCTCCAACCATGGTTTCCCCACAAATCCTCCTGGACAAAGTGATGGGGCAGAGGGACCTTCACTTAGGCCCTGGGCCCAGACCCAGGTCCAGGCCCAGGCCAACTAGATCCTGGAACTCACAACTGACTGCTGGCTCCAACCCCTCCTCCTACTAGAAGGCCACACAGGCTGAAGGCTGCAGAAGCAATAATGAACAAAGGCTTTCAAAGCCTGTCATCATTTAAATTCCAGCTGCTATAGTGACCTGTGGGCACTGGATCCCCAGAAGTAATGAGGAGCCCAGGGCAGACCCCTTCCAGCAGAAGAAACTCTCAGTCCCTTCTTCCTTGGCAAGTGGTATTTCCTGGCCTGTGGAAATGCAGGAGGCTAGATTTTCTTTGTAGTGTAGCCCTCCAGGACACAGAGACTACAATAAATGTATGTTTCTAATGTCTCTTCCTGCTTGAAGAGAGACTTACCCAGAGACTGCCAGTGAAAAGCTCTGCTGAGATCAATCCAAATGAGTAATTGCTTCTGAGAGTCCATCTAGTCTCTTAGGTTTTCTCAGAGACAGTACAAATCTAAGTAAATAAATAAATAAATGAGTAAATGAATACAGGGCAAGGTAGACAGGGTCCTCACTGGACAGGGTGACACAACTCTCCATAGACCAGGACTGTCTTTGAGACTGGAGAGCTGCCATCTAGAAGGAGTGGGCACCTGGACCAGGGAAGTCACGGTGAATGATTACAAAGAGATTGATTATCTAACCTGGGTCAGGGGTTGTTTATGGAGCGTGATGTGGGGGTGGGGGAAGTGGAGCTCAAGTTACCTGGCAAAGAGCAGGGCCCGGTACTGGGATATGAGAAACCATGATCTATTTCCAAAGCAGAGATGAGCACAGAAATAATAAAAGGCACAGAGCAAGAGAGCTGGGGCAGGTCAGAATGCAGAGACTGAGGCAGGCTGGTATCCTTCAACACTCCGCTTATGCAGCCCCTGTCCCAGTGATCCAAGGACTCTACTACCGCATCAGGAGCAACTGATATGAGCTCAGAGAGGCTCTAGACAGGCCAAACACTTGAGCCTTAGGATTGGGAATAAGGAAGTGACAAAGGGTCCCCAGAAACATGAACAATATCTTTAGACTGTCACCTTAGGATATCTTTACTTAGTCTTTGCAAAATTGGGGGAAAAAGAAAGAAAGAATAAAATATCCAGTAAACCATGCAAAGCCAAGAAACCCTCTTCCTTTCTTTCTCTTTCTTTCTTTCTTTCTTTCTTTCTTTCTTTCTTTCTTTCTTTCTTCATGCCTCTCTTTCTTTCTTTCTTTCTTTCTTTCTTTCTTTCTTTCTTTCTTTCTTTCTTTTTTGCCACCAAGGTTATCACTGAGGTTCAATGCCTATATGATGAATCCACCACTTCTGGAAGAAGCCATTTCTCTCTCTCTTTCTTCCTCTTTATTAGATAGGATAGAAACTGAGAGAAGAACATAGAGAGGGATCTCTATCTATCTACCTACACACACACACATATATATATGGAGAGAGAAAAGAAAAAGGGGGGACACATACACACAGGTGGGGACTGGGGATGGGAGGGGTGAGCTTGAACCCAGGCCTTTGAGCATAGTAATGTGTGCATTCAACCAGATATACCACAGGCCAGCTCCACAAGAAACTTTCTTGACTCATGGATCAGGGACCCTCAACAGTAAAGACATGCCTGCCCCTTTGTAGCCCCTGTAACCAACAGGGTTTTCTTGCAGTTGAACAAGCACAGCTAAATTTACATTCACCTGCCTGTTTTCAATTCTCCTGGGATACAATGTTGGACTGGTGGGCTCCAGTATGCACAAATGTTGAAATATTTCTGTTTCAAACAATTTAATGATAATTGTACAAGTGCACTGAGCAAGGCTGTGTGAGTAGCTAAAATATCAAATGTCTTTGTTTTAACTGCAATCCCATCAACTCTTCAGGTCTCACAGCATGAGCCACATGCCAATTAGAATCTCTGATGGTCAAATATAAATGTCTATGTTTCATAAAAATTAGAGGATGAGTTCATTATCCCTTACATTCTCTCTAGAAGAAATAATCTTTTAAAAAACATGATCCATGAGGAGGGTAGGCTGTTCAAGGGGCTTCTCCCTAAAGATTGCTTTCTTACATTTGAATAGAACAAATCCATCGGGCTGAACTTGAATATCCCACTGGAAGCAAAAGCCTAGAGAGTCCTGCCTATCACACTATTTGTCAAGGCTGCAGACATACACATCAATTCTGAAAGAGGGAGGATCTCCAGGGTAATGGTGTCTGAACAGGCTTTTGAGATAAGATGGGGAGTCTTTATGGCTTCCAAAGGGAGGAACCCCAGTTACAGTTTCCCTGGTACAAAGGATTGGAGAGGTCAGCAGTCAAGGGCCCAGAGAGTCAGTTGTTCTCTGAAGGTCCTTTTCTAATGAGTTATGCCTCACTTACAGAAAGACAACCACAAACCCTGTGTTTTTATCACAATACCAGGTGAATGCATTCTTTTTCACTAAGGGAATCATGTACAAACACATGCACATGCACACTCATACACACATATATATACTGTGTATATATAAATGCACATATGTGCAATGTCCTCTTTCATTTAGGGAAGCATATATATACATATATAATACACATACACATGTGGACATAATTGTATGAATACATATGCATGCTTGTATATTAAGTATGATTTAATATGGGTTTCTCAGGCAACTGAAGGACATCCCAGAATGTGGTGCCTAAGAGGTCACATCTTTTGTCTTCTAATCAGTCTCCTCACTCACTTGGGGTATACTGAGCCTCAGTTTCCCCTCTGTCTACTGTAACAGTCATATTGATCATGTGGAATAGGTAGAATCATTGTGATAAAGGAAAAAAAAAAACGAGAGAATTAGTGATGACAAGCAGAGACCACGTCCAGAGGTCTAGAGGGAGGAATTCTGTTTTAGGTGGGCCAATGGATCACCCAAAACAGACTTGGATTCTCAGGCCAGAATACCATCGAGTTGGAATTTCAAAGTGGAATCCACAAAGCTCTCTTTAGCTTGGTGTTTTTATTTCAAAAATTGAAAATATATCAACAAGGGACTATAAGGGGCTGTGGGTGAAAGATCACGAAATACTGCCTGAAGAATTCAGAGCTTGCATTGACGTTTTGGTTCACTGTCACGTTTTTACAAAATGAAGGCCAAATGACTTTGTGGACTGCTGTGCAAACAAAGGTTTAGTGATTGTTCAAACAGAGACAAGTGAGGGAGGATTGAGTTATCACAGAGTACAGGGGACACTGGCAGCCACATACAACCAGCCCTATGCCGAAGCAAGCAGAATCCTCGTTCCTACTTTGCAGGCAGGTGCTGACTCAGTGACATCTTAGTTTGTAACAACCTATGAAGCAGCACTAGCAGTAAGAACACACAACTAGAAAATGTTGCCAAATACAATGTTTTTCACATTACATTTTGGGTGCTCTATTAAGTTGATTGGCCCATCAAAATTCTAAATCTGTGGTTAAGAGTTTATCCATTGTAACACATGGAAAAAGAATAAAATTGATTAAACGTCTATATTAAAATACTAATAACATTGATAATCACTCCAATGATGGTCTGGCATGCTCAAACATCAAACTGATTTAGTTGGTAACAAGAACTTAAAATGGGAATACATCCTTCAATTATTAAATCCAACATCAGTTATTTTACTTTCAGCAAAACATCATCTGTCACATTAATTTAATGCCAGTAATTTGAATTTTAATAGTTTTGTAGCTTTGTTTGCATTTAATTTGTGATTGTGTTGGGTTTTATTGCTCTGTAAAAGCTAAAAGCATAAGGAATTTATACTTACTTTTATGTTTGTATATATTTAAGTAATGATATGATCAAAATAATTTTAGTCAACACTGGGGGTCTGTGATTTTTTTTCCTTTCCAAATGCATATTTTAGTCAATTTTAAAACTTCCTCAATCCACACCATAGAACACCGTTTAATGCACAGGATAAATTTAAAAGAACTGGATGGCATTGGATTTGACCTAGAGCATTGTGGGATGGGTTATAAAGCAAAAATTCCCTGAGAATGTAAATCTGAGCTTTTCAAGTGGTTTAAAAACAAAGCAATAGTTTATCAGTATCATTCTGTTCTTTCTGCTGTTGCTTTGCTAAACAATTTTCCTACATCCCTTATGATTCAGAGATAAGCCATTCAACACCTAGATTCATAGCTTAAATCAAGGAGAAGATCCACAGTGTTATCCAGGGACAGGTGTCCATCCTTCAACCCCCAAATGCTAGGGCAGCGATAGGTGTCTCTGAGCTTTACTTCCATTGTTATATCTCCACATGAGAATTTAGAAAATGGGCTTGAGGAGGTGGGGCCATTTATTTACCCAAGGTACCCAGTTGAGTAGCTGTCTGAGCAGGGATCTGACCTTGTGTCCATGCATCTGCAGAGCCTAAAGTCCTGCGAAACATTCCACTCCACCGTTTCTTTATATATAAATAAGTGTTGGACTAATTTTTGCTGGGGCCAGGCGGTGGCACACCTGGTTAAGCGCTCACGTTACAGTGTGCAAGGATCTGGGTTCAAGCCCCTGGTCCCCACCTGCAGGGGGAAAGCTTCATGAGTGGAGAAGCAGGTCTGCAGGCGTCTCTCTGTCTCTCTCCCGCACTATTTCCCCCTTCCCTCATAATTTCTCTCTGTTTCTATTCAAAATAAATAAATAAACAAATTTTTAAAAATTTAAAAAAATAAATAATAATGTTTGCTAATCTCTTTTTTGAGTTTTTTTTAAATTTCTTTATTGGGGAATTAATGTTTCTTTTTGAGTGTTTTTGTTTTAACTTTAGAGCTTTATCGAGTGATGGCTTACAGTGTAGTCTTTTTTTGTTTGTTTTTCCAACACTCCTGTCACCAAAGGCCTATGTCCCCAACCACACCCTAATAGGTAACTATAGTTCTACCACAGAATTAGATGTAGGTTGACCTTTTCTTTTTTTCACACTCATATGCTCAGTTCTCTATATTCTGCATATGAGTGAAACCATTCTGTAATTGTCCTTCACCTCCTTAGTTGGTTCACTAAACATAACTTTCTCCAGTTCCATCCACTTTACCATCCCCCCCAAACCCCCCCCAAAATTATTTTTATTGCTTCATAATACTCTATTAAGTATATATTCTTTAACTTTTTTATCCAGTCATCTGTTAAAGGGCATTTTTGGTTGTTTCTAAATTTTTGGTATTATGACTAAAGCTGCTATGAGCATAGGGTGCAGATATCCCTTCGAATCAGTGTTATTACATCTTTGGGGCATATACCTAGTATGCACTCCACTGTTTCCACCTCTCCTGGTGATGTGAGTAGAGACACGAAGAAGTATAGAGTATGACCCCTGTGCTGCAGGAGCTCAAAGCTCCTTCACATGGGACTCAGCCAGTGTTAACAGTGTGGGGATGAGTCAGCTGGAACCCCAAAGCCAGCGGAAAAAGATGACAAATACCCCATATTCCAAATGCTAAGATCCAGCCTCTGGGGTTTGTTCAGAAGTTTCAACACTGGGGCTGAGTGGTGGCACACCTGATTGTGCACACATATTACAATGTACAAGGACCTGGGTTCAAGCTCCCAGTCCCCACCTGCAGGGGGAAAGCTTCCCAAGTATTGAAACATTGCTGCATATTTCTTGCTGCCTCTCTCCCTCCCTGTCTATCCCTTCCTCTCAACTTCTGTCCCTGTCCAATAGATAAATAAAGATAATAAAAAAATTTATAAAAAAGTGTCAACACTGTCTTTCTTCCTCTGCCTCTCAGGCCACATGCAGCCTATTTGAACAGAGAAGGAACATGAGTGATAGCTGAGGGAATGTCTTTGCTTTGTAAAGTGGTATGGTTTTGGTGTTCCCTATACCTTCAAATTGCTGGCAGAGAACCTCCTGCACAGATCTGGGTGCCTGCAGAAAGGGGAGACTAGCATGTCTGCAGTTGGAGGCCCAGTGGACTATGGAAACCCCAACTCCACTCTCAGGCACAAATATCCCTGGGAGAGTTTATTATACATCTCCCTCAGGAGTGGGT
Source organism: Erinaceus europaeus (assembly GCF_950295315.1). Lineage (NCBI taxonomy): Eukaryota > Metazoa > Chordata > Mammalia > Eulipotyphla > Erinaceidae > Erinaceus > Erinaceus europaeus. The sequence goes on from NC_080162.1 coordinate 26,304,915, forward strand.
GAGGCATTGCTATGGGAGTAGGGGATGTTCCATCTAAAGAAGTCAGGACAAGAGGCTTGATGGAAATGAAATAAGGTCAAGGGCACCTGTTTAGCTCACAAGTTCACCTTTACAGAAAAAGAAAAAGAAAAAAAAAAAAGAATGTCAGCTCCCCCAGAGTCAAGGGGAGGCAATAGAAGCTAAGCAAGATCTAGCACCATTACAGAGACCTTCCCTGAAGTCCCACTAAGTGACTTTCTGCACTCACAGGAAACCCCAGCATTGACATGCCAGCCTAGACAGAGGCCTTGTAGAACAGAACTCAGACAACACTGGCCATCTGAAACAGGGATGCCTCTTCTCTCTTCCATCTCATTTTTCCTGTGCCCTAGAGACATCAGAAGCAGAAAAGTGAATGGACCGGTTTCCAGAGTCACCATATCACAAGCTGTGCATTTTAAAAGAACAGAAAGTCACTGTCTCCCAGTTTTGGAAGTCATACTCCCTCTGGAAGCTATAAGGGAGAATCCCCTTTGCCTGTGTGTGGGGGGGGGGGAGGGACTGTCTTACTATCGTTGGAGTGTTGGAGCGTTGGAGCTCCTTGGTCCACTGAACATCATTCCAATCAAATGGTCACCTTTTCCCTGTGTGTCTTCAGGCCTTTTTCCTTCTGTGCACATCTGTGCCTGCATCTAAATGTTTCCTTCTCATAGCAAGACAACTCATTTTGGCTTTGCGTTCACCAGAATGGCCTTGCTTTACTTCTACAAAGACTCTTATTTCCAAGTAAGGTCACACTCTGAAGTACTGAGTGCCAGAACTTCAACATATACTTTTAGGAAGACACAATTCAGCCCTAGCATCTGACAGGAAGGGTGACAGAACCAATGACTTTTCACCCAAGTCACCTGAGGTCTCTACATGGCCTGTGTGGTAAGGGCTGAACTGCAGGAAGGGAAAAATCTGTTGCTGGATGCAGACAGAGGTGTTGCATGGATTGGGTTGGAATGGGCCTGTCTGATACCTGAGAGTAAAGTGTATTCTGTGCCTGAAAATGATTGGGAAGCCTCAGCACATGACTGCAATGTCGTCCAGGGGAGGGGAAGGGGACCCAGTCAGGCATGTTTGAAAGCATTGAAGGGAGAAAAGTGAAGCCATTTCCCGTTCGTACCCCATCGAGTTCAGCCCATTCAATATACAGTTATACATATAAGAGGTAACTAGGGACCGAGGCAGCACAATATTACATCAAGTGAATTAAATCAACTGTGGGGAAGAGAAAAAAATGCAGAGAGAAAGTACCAGAATTGTCAGGGAGAAAGGAGGGTGGTGTGGGCCCCTACAAGAGAGCAATCTGAACCGGCCTTCAAGGATGGGGTAGATTATGCCCTAGGGACAGAGACAGGTGAGTTCAGGACCTTATTTAGCAGAGGCCAGGGCCTGACTGTGTGCCAAAGTTGGAGACAACCTGGATTTCATCCCAGGAAGGTCTACAACCCTCTTAAAGAACTTTTATGTCCCCCATCCTGGGCAGCGGATGCAGATTTTATGTGTCTGCAGGAGGCTAAAACTGTCTTCAAACACAAAATTATAATGATCAGATGTCTGTTTTAGGGATGGGAGCGTTTCTTCAAGCTGAAAGAGCGTGGCAGACAGTGCCAGAAGTGGATTATAAATAACCCACTACCACTTCACTCCTTCCCACTGCCGAGGCTCCTGGCCCTGAGTCTCTTTCTCCCACTTGGCAAGATCCCAGATTGGTTTTAATTAACGGTTTTGCTGTCTCAGCTGCATATATTCAGGCTTTCCTGGTGGAAAAGTCATGTTTCTGCCTCCTCTGGTCTCTTGGCTTCTTTCTGAGCCAAGTAAAGGCCTCTTGGGACCTTAGAACCCTGGAGAGAATAAAAGGTGGGGGAGATAGTATAATGGTTATGCAAGGAGACTTTCATGCCTGAGGCTCTAAAGTCCCAGATTCAGTCCCCCATACCACCATAAGTCAGAGCTGAATGGTACTCTGGCTTAAAAAAAAAAAAAAACTCCATTAGAAAGCAGTGTTCAAGGGAGTCATGCGGTAGCACAGCGGGTTAAGCGCAGGTGACGCAAAGCGCAAGGACCGGCCTAAGGATCCTAGTTCAAGCCCCCGCCTCCCCACCTGCAGGGAAGTTGCTTCACAGGTGGTGAAGCAGGTCTGCAGGTGTCTTTCTCTCCCCCTCTCTGTCTTCCCCTCCTCTCTCCATTTCTCTCTGTCCTATCCAACAATGATGACATCAATAACAATAATAATAACTACAACAATAAAAAACAAGGGCAACAAAAGAGAATAAATAAATAAATATTTTTTAAAAGCCTTGTTCAGAATAAAGTTGCCTTCTACTGAGAGGAGTCCAGAGCTCAGTGCTGAGCCCCATTTGTTTCAGCATCCTCAGGCTCTCTGATTAGGAACCCTCTGTTCTCATAGCATCAGCTAATGGCTTCTAGGTATGCTGTGTGGGTGCGGTAGATTCCTCTCTTTGGGAAGAGCTGCCACGAGGGTCTGCTGTGCATACATCTTACCTTCTTCTGACAGGTTCTTGGGTTAAGTGTGGAGGTGAAACCACGTCTTTCTTTTTTTAATTTTTATTTATAAAAGGAAACACTGACAAAATCCGTAGGATAAGAGGAGTACAACTCCACACAATTCCCACCACCAAAACTCCATATCCCATCCTCTCCCCTAATAGCTTCATTATTCTTTATCCCTCTGGGAGTATGGACCCAAGGTCATTGTGGGGTGCAGAAGGTGGAAGGTCTGGCTTCTGTAATTGCTTCCCCGCTAAACATGGGCATTGGCAGGTCAATCCATACTCCCAGCCTGTCTCTCTCTTTCCCTAGTGGGGCGGGGCTCTGGGGAAGCGGGCTTCAGGACACATTGGTGGGGGTCATCTGCCCAGGGAAGTTCGGAAATTATAACTTATATCTGACTGAATTTTCTCTGATGCTATGCCTTGATCCCGTAAGCAACAGTTGCAAGTGGGAAGTTCCCACTCACCCATGCTGCAGGCTTTGGAGAGACAGGAAGGCCTTGTAGCCTCTGATAAAAAGGATACACACAGTGAGTTAGATACACATTTCCCCAGCAGGGTCTTCCCGGGTCCAGAGTAAAGGAACAGAAGGGACTTGTATCAAGGGACATGTATCAATGGCTCTGTCCCTGTTAGGTCACATCTCATTTGGTACTGATGAAATGAGATGCTAGGGAATGGGAAAGTCTGTGGTGCCATGCCTGGCACAGAATAACCAAGTCTTCTGTGAATGGCCACCACTGCTCTCCCCACAATCCCAGCAAAGCCAAGCCGCTCAGACACACTCTCCACTCTCCTTGTCAAAGCCCTCACCCTCACCACACCCCACTCTCCCAAAAAGGGTGCCCCCAGTCAGTTTGGCTATGCTTGGTAGATAAATGGTTACTGACACTCCTCATCTCTCCTGGCTGTCCTCTCCCACTGAGGACACATTATGGTCCTCACCTTCCCAGCCACAGCACCTGGTGGCATGAGCGGAGGCAGGGCTGGGTCAGTCTCTGTTCCTTTGCTATTACTGTCAAAGGCTGCCAGCCTAGAAAAATTCCTCCAGAAAAATGGGTGCCAGGCTAGGGCCCAGGTGTGAGCAGTGAAGTAGGTCTAGTAGGTCTATTAAAAGATAGGTGTCTATCTTTCAATTTATTATTATTATTATTATTATTATTTGCCAGAGAACTGCTCAGCTTTGGTTTATGGTGGTGCAGTGGATTGAACTTGGGACTTTGGAGCCTCAGGCACGAGAGTTTCTTTGCATAACCATTATGCTATCTACCCCTGCCCCCAGGTATCTATCTTTCTATCTCCTTTTCTATTTTCCCTCCCCTCCCAATTTCTCTGTGTCCTATCAAATTGAAATGAAAAAATAAATAAATAAAATAAAGGAGAAAATGGCAGCCAGGAGTGGTGGGCTCATAGTGTTGGCACTGAGCCCCAATGGTAGAAATTACCCTGGTGGAAATTAAAAAATAATAATAATAAAATTTTTAAAGTCCACTGGGTGCTCAGAACCTCGCTCTGAGCATACTCTGGACATAATCAAAGCCCAGATTGGAAGCCAGACCTGGCTGCCCCACCTGCTGCCTTTCTAGCCTCTGCTTCTCCCCTGGATGCACACAGGAGGAACAGAAGGACTGCTGACTCCTCACATTAATGACAGTATCACTCACTTCCTTGGATCCAGTCCCAAAGGGGTGGTCCTGGTAAATCAGGAGGCGGCAAAGCACCAGATAATCCCCCCTGCATGCTCCCCAGAGTATAACACTGAGCTAATGGACTGACCTCTGCCTCCTTCCCCAAGTCAGGAGAGCCATAGTCAAGGCTTTGCAGCTGCCTGTCAGCTTGAAAGACCTGGTGGCCCCAAGAGGCCCCACCAGAGAAGCAGGTGGTGGGACACAATCCTGGTTGGTCTAAAATTCATGTTGACCACTGGCAGTGCATTTTGCTGACCATTTTGCAAACAGAAAATAAAAAGCATCCATGAACCGAGTCCAAGTTCTTCTCACTGCTTCTTTAATCTGAAAGCAGTCATTGGCCTTAGCTTACCCACAGGCAGCTGTGAGATGCCAAAGGCAGGACTGCTTCATGTGAATGAGGACAAAGGTCAGACAACTCAGCTCCTCCAAACCACAGCCAATTTATTGTGTGGATCACTAGTGTGTCTGTTCTTACACAAAACAGGATGTTTCAACCTTTTCCTTTTCTGCAGGTGGGGAAACTGAGGCCCAACAACAAGACAAACTTGCTAAAGATTATTTTTTCTTTTTTTCTTTAATTTATAAAAAGGAAACACTGAAAAAATACATAGGATAAGAGGGGTACAACTCCACACAATTCCCACCACCAGAACTCAGTATCCCATCCCCTCTCTTGATAGCTTTCCTATTGTTTAACCCTCTGAGAGTATGAACCCAAGGTCATTGTGGGATGCAGAAGGTGGAAGGTCTGGCATCTGTAATTGCTTCCCTCCTGAACATGGGCATTGACAGGTTGATCCATGCTCCCAGCCTGCCTCTCTCTTTCCCTAGTGGGGTGGGGTTCTGGGGAATCGGAGCTTCAGGACACATTGGAGGGGTTTGGAATATAACTAAAATATGCCTACTAGCTATCTACAAAATGGAGACCCCCCAACTCTTCATCTGCACTATTCTAGCCTTTAGGTTCATGATTAGTCAACAATTTGTTTGGCTTTATATGTTAACTCTCTTTTCAGCTACCAGGTTCCAGATGCTAGCATGATGTTCAAGATTATTTTTATAACTTTTCTGTGTGGGTACCCTGGGTTCTCATCTAACTAGGGAAGAACCGGGGCTCTCACACCAACAGCCCCCACAATGTCCCACACGTAGTCACCCTTCAAAGTTTGAGAATGAGGTTATTTGGAAGTTTCCCTCCTTTAAAAGAAAATTTCCTAGAGGACAAGGCTAAAACCAAATAAAGATTCCTCTATGGCTGGATTGGGGCACACTGGAAAATAATGGTAAGGAGAGGGCATTATGGGGCTTCCCAGAGTAGGAGTGGGGGGATGTGGGAGCTGGCAACATGATGACAGCTTTCACTCCCCTCTCAGCAAGAGGTGGGCACAGATGTCATCAGTCTCAAAAGGATCCACAAGACTGTTTCAGCAGCACTCTATGCTGCTGTGAGAGGGGTGATGATCACTCTCTCTTCCTGCCCTGATTGTCAGACCCCACTGGCCTCTAGAAAGGCTACTCTTGCAGCAGCCACTGCAGGGTGAAATTCTTGGGGCAAATGCATCAGGGTCTGATGGAAAGAGTTGAGGACAAGAAGGGGGAGGGGTGTTGCTCTTTTAAAGCCAGGGAGGCACAATGCTTATCCACTGCCATTCATTCATTCATTCATTCATTCATGTTCATTTCAAAATAAGCTCTTTTCTCCACACTTAACACCACACTCACTGTCTTATTTTTCTTTTATTCATTCATCCATTTATTCTTCATTTATCCTTCTAGTCCTTGATTGCTTCTTTTCTTATTTTTATATCCTTCCCTTTAATCATCCCACTGACCCTTCACCACTTCCAGTCTTCTCCACAGACTGGACTGGCATTAGTGCTGCTCAGATATGTCCAGCTCTCTCCTTCTAATCAATCAGTAGAGTTGCATTTTCTCAGACCAGTGGATTTCTATTGGAGTTGGCAAGCATCTCATCTGAACTAGAGCCTTTGATCACTAGCGTAAGGGCCTTTAGGACACCTGTTTACTTGTGCTATAATTACCAGAATTATCCCAATCAGTGGTGTCTCCAAAGAGCCAGGTTCCAGAGTGAAGAATGCCTTGATCAGAGCTCCCAGCCAACCCCAGCCCCGATGGAGGTTCTCCTCCTCTCTGATCCCCCTTCCAGAGAGCCTGCTGCAAGAACAGAGCTGACTGCCAGTACCCACCTGTGCCTCTGACCCTACATCATGATCATATCAGATTGGGCCTGCCTTCCATGGAGTGCTTCCCACTGCCATCTAATGTCCATGACTGGGATACTAGAATTGGACCATTCCAGCCTCTTAGGGCCTACTAAGGGGCATCTTTGAGTTGAGGGTTTCCTATCATGTCCAGACTATCTCAGATCTGCACCATAGCAGACTCCTACTACCTCATCTTCTCTCACCCCTCTCCTTTCATGTGTCCCAGGTTTACATTGTAATTGAAGATTGAAGATTTTTATGTCTTCCCCTGCTTTTCTTTTCTTTTCTTTCTTTTTTTTTTTTTTTTTTTTTTGCCTCCAGTGTTATCGCTCGGGCTTGGTGCCTACATTATGAATCCACTGATGCTGACAGCCATTTTTTTTTATTGGATAGGACAGAAAGTAATTGAAAGGGGAAGGGGAAATAGAGAGAGAGAGAGAGAGAGAGAGAGAGACACCTGCAGACCTGCTTCACTATTTGTGAAGCATTCCCTCTGCAGGTGGGGAGGCAGGGGCTCGAACCCAGATCTTTACATGGGTCCTTGTGCATAGTACTATGTGTGCATAACCAGGTGCACCACTACCCCACCCACAGCTGGTTTTGTTTGTTTGTTTGTTTGTTTCTGTCACTGTAGCTTCACTCTTCTTCATGGTTTTTATTAGATACACAGAGACCAAGACAGAGAGGTAAAAGTAGAGTAAGAAAGACATTATAACACTGAAACTTCCTTCAGTGCTTTGGTGGCTGGGTTCAAATCTGAGTTGTTTGCATGACCACAGTATTCAGCAGTACACTATTCAGGTGAGATACCTCACTGATCCTCTCCTGCCATTTGTTTTGGCCTTTACCTCACTCAGGCATTTCCCCCTAGTAAGGGTTTCTCTGAGTCTATTTCTCAGAGGTCCTAGACTGACACCTGTAGTACAAGCAAAAAGCTTTACAGTTGCTACAGCAGAATACTCTCCCCACCACTCTACGATTCACATATCTATTCCACAGGCAGCTCCACCACCTGTCAAGCACTCACTGGCTCCACTCCCATGTCAGCATATACCCACTTCACGCTCGCTCTAGTTCTCAGGGTGTGGGCATCCTTGGTAACCCAGGTTCCTGATCATTTTGAGCCCTCTCTCTCCCCCACTCCCTTTCCCATCTGCAGGACACTGTGAAACATGGGGCCAGCACCTGACCCTGTGAATTGGAACACAGGACATCAATCCTGCTAGACAAAAACCACCCAAGTAAAAACCCAAACAATGACGACCCAGTCCCAGGCAGCGAAGGGGCCCCATCTCATGTTGGAGATGGAGCAAACAGATGTCGACACAGACAGCCGAGCTGAGCTTTGGAAATGAGACACAGCAGGGACTTCTGCCATTAAATCAACCCCTCATTTCCCAATCCCTTGTTCCCTCTAAGTGATGGACTCATCTGCTGCTCTGCCACATACATCACAGGCTCCAAGTCATTCCTCATTAGCCAGTAAGGTAGGTTTTTATAGGATGAGTATTCGGGAAGTCTGCCACCTTCCCAAGGCCTCTGAGATGTGGACCCCCACCCCTATCTGCCACCCTTTCCTAGAGGTACTTATTAAGGTCTGCTTGAGGATCAAAGAGTCACATGAATGACTGATTCTTCTTGCCCTGGTCTGCCCTCCATTGACCTTCAGACTTTGCTCTTAAAAGAGCCACTCATAGTCCATTAGCTTCCCATCAACTCATGGAGAAAGCTGGACTACTCAGCATATTCACATATGCTCCCTCCTTCCTCACTTCCCAATATCCCAGCATGCAACAGTAAAGCACATCTGATCACCTTGAGCTGCTTCCTTTTGCTCAGAGTCCCCTGGTGATTCATCTGACTCTCTGTCCACCCAAAGCCTTCCTTCTCTTCTCTAAGTCTACCTTGCTCCTCAGGACACAGCCTAAGGCAAGCTTCCTTGGGAGCCCAGATTCAAGCTTCTCTGAAGGAACTTCCTATCAGTTATGATTGGTGCTGGAACAATTCCTTGCTTACCTACTTAGACACCAATGTTGAAAAGGAACTTTGGATTTGATATTAGTAGTCCCGGCATTACATCAGAGTCCTGCCACTTTGGGGAAGCTACCCTACCTCTCTGAGTCTCTGTTTCTGCACCTGGGAGGTAAAAAGTAATAATACTAACCATCACAGAGAGCTGTTTTGAGAACTAAAAAAAAAAAAAAAATGAAGAGCATGCAATCCCATTTTGTTGCTGTCTTTAAGTATGCACATCCATAGTCAAGGAGACAGTCTGGGGGGACATATACCATTGTGCTTACAGCAGCTATCTCTGGGAGAGTGAGATTTATGGGGATCATTTCTGCTTTTGTTTTCCTAAGCTGAGCTCTCTGTATATATATTTAAAATAATAAGCATGAACTGCTTTCATAATGAGAACAAAGTAAAAGAAATACATTTGGGGCGGGAATGAGTAAATAAACATGCCTGGCATATAGCAAGTTACACACCTCCAGGAGGCCCATGGGCCTATCTCCGAGTGTTTGTGTACCATCACCACCTCTCTCAGTGGCCAGTACTTCATAGGCACTGATGAGGCCATCCTATCTGGCTCTCTCATTAAGTAAATGGGGACTGTGAGACCCTGAAAGGGAAGCAACCCCAAAACCATGTATGAAGTGAATCTCTATAAAGGCCTGAGCTATAGATCACAAGCTCCCAGCTATAGGCTGGAAGTATGGATCAGGTCACTAGCCCAGTCCCGCCCCCAGGTTAAGCTGGCTGGAGATCTAGACTGCAACCATGTCCCTGTATGAGATAGTAAAGTAAGACCTATATGTTCCACCAAAGTACTGGAACCCATCAACAAGGATAAAAATTACTGAAACGTACCAAGGCTCATGTCTCGGGACTAGAGACGCAAGAGGAGATGGAGCCATCACACCATAAAGCAGGACGAAAGGAGGTCATCCCTCTGTGCTACTCCGCTTCCCATCCCTCCTTTTTTCCCTCCTCCTGCCTTCCTCTTCCTTTTCACTTCTTCCTATTCTCATTTTCAAATTGACCACAGGAGGACCCATTTAAAATCCTAGCCCATTTCACAAAGTCACAAGACTATCCACATCAGAGGCAGCATTTCATTTCCACAGGCAGAAAAATATGTTCCCAGCAACACTGAGAAGCAGATGACTCTGGAGTCTCTAATCCTGCTTTCCTGCCAAAACCCTAATCAAACAGCAAGGGCTCCCAGAATTCAGGGGGGACTCTGACTCTTAGGATTTGAAAAGAAATGCGAGTGTTTCTGTGGGTGCTTTTGCAGTGGCTGATCCCACATGCCCCTCTGGATGCACCCAGTGCTGAATCCACAGCAGCAGACCAGCTAAGCCCCAGCTCAGGCAGCTAGGAGAAGCCAGAACTAAGCCTCTGTGTGGAGGTGGCTGGCCCTTAGTGGTGGGTGGGTGACACTGGGCTTCTACCTTCTGCTGAGCATGTAAAGTAAATTACACTCCACCTCTAAGGCCACATTTCATTCCCAGGCTGCCTTCTGTGCCTTGCCAGTGAGCCAGAGTTTGAGAAGTGTGCTTTGTGTAGCTCCTGGCTGCTGCTTGGACTATTTCAAAGGGCTTTTTTCTCCTGGGTCACTGCAGGCAAAGGCAACAGGGAGAAAAACTCAGCCCCTGCCTGAGGGGCTCCTCCACTCCCCTGCACTGACTCCAGCCCCTCCCACACCACTCTGGGTCTCCCACAAATCTCCAGGGATCTCAGAGTAGTGCTGGGAGGAGCGGCTCCAGCCATCTTCTCTGTAAAATGCATGGCTGGACAACATCAGTGGTTTTAGCCTTTTTTTTTCCTGCCAGAGTCCTTTCTTCCAAAGAATTCCTATGTGGGAGTTTGGTGAATACAAATGAGTAAATAAGGAACTGTCATGGTTGAATCAGGGGCATGTTTCCTAAGGGACTTCCTCAGAAGCCCAAGGAGCCTTGAGGGTGCTGTTGGAAATGCTCTGTAGCAGATCATCTCTAGACCCACAATGGGTAGGGACGGGAGGGCCAAAGTCCCACAGTCGGTGCTCAGCAGAGTCCTCCTCTTCCTGGGCCAAGGAGACCACGACTATGGCAGGGATCAGAAGGCCAGGGCACATTAAAGGGGTGATGCATCAGAGGAGAAAGCAGGGGAGAGCTAGGAGGGGAGCAGGGCCTTATCCAGGAAAGGACAGAAGGTCCAACACTCTGTACACAGAGCTTATGCCCACAGCAGTCACAGAGATGGAGATCATGCCCACAGTAGTCACAGATAGAGCAGTTATGGACACAGGTCATGAACACGGCCCTCATGGACCCAATGGTCTTACAATCAGAGGTCATGGACACAGGCCTCATGCACAGCCCGCTGGGGCATTTCTGCAGAATCCATTAGCAGACTGGAGGCAAGTCTCCATCCCTCCTTGGGAGCTTTCTGGCAAGCTAATCCCTGCATAGCTGGGACATTAAATCATTGCTTCTTCTGCCTGTGGGCTGCCCAGGTACATCTGGTTTCATTTAGTCTCCCCCATTGAGCAGAAACACATGTGGACCCTGGCGCTCCTCTGAGGTGGGAGTCTGTGTGTAAGGGCTTCTGGGGTGGGTGGGGTTGAGGGGCAATGAGGAGGGATCTAAAGGCATTCCTTTCAAATGTGTGTTTTTTGGCACGCACATGTCCTGTGAGATGTTAATTAGGTTATATGGGAAAAGGGACAAAAAGGGAGTTTGGTCAAGTAAATTTGGCAAACTCTGCACTGAGCAAAAGTAGACAGAGAATTATGGGATTATGCAGAGACTGTAGTAGGTGAGCTTACAGGGAGAATACACAATGCAGTGCTTTCCAGAATCCTCAGTCTGAGTTTTCAGGAAGGATGCTCTGGCTGCAGGTGATCAGGGAACCAGTTTGAAATAGGCCCACTCTCTGACAAGTCCTTAGTGGATGCACCAGAAAATTCAGAGATGGGGATTCCAGGATTTGGCGGCCAAACATTGTCCTCAAAGCCTTCATCTTTACCCATTGCCATCCTCCAAGTGTTCTAGTTGGGAGAGCTCTGTCTTTCCAGATCCAAGATTGCAGTCACCATTCCAGAACATCAAGGCAGACACCATAGCAACCAGCAGAAGCAGAGAAAGTGATGTCTTCTTACCAAACCTCTCTTATCGATAAACTCTTCCCAGAAGGTTACTAGAGACACGGCACTGGCCAGAACTGAGACTTGTGCTCCTGCTTACATCAATGACTGCTTTACAAAGTGCCAGTCCCAAAACTGTGGGTTGGAACACTCCAGAATGCTGCAAAAACTCGGGGATAGTATGGAATATTTGGCATTTTCAAAGAAAGACCAGAGAAACCACTCACTGGGTAGGGTCAATGCCTTGCCATGTACACAACTCAGGTTCAAGCCCTAACACCACATGGTACTGTGGCATCTCTCCCTTTCTCTGTCTTTCTCTCTTTCTGAATGAAACAAGAATCCTAGATATGGTGAGATCATGCATGCCATGGGGCCCCAGCATATGCAATAAACAAAACAAACATAATAAAAAGTCCAAGTGAAACAGCCATAATGGACACCAAAATGAACTGCTATTTCATATCACTCCATAGTTTCTGCATTAGGTCAAGCTACATTCCTTAGATGATTTCGTATCTTTAAGAAACTGAGATTTTAGTAGTTGTTGTAGTAAAAAAGGAAACACAAGCACTGAATGAAAACTGGTATGAATAGAAAAATTATGGCAGCAATGCCTCATTCAATTCCAAAGTCTGAGTTCTTGTCCAGTGCAAGGCAGGTGCCCATTGCAGCTATTTAAAAATAAATGCAAACTTATAATTATTCTTCTTCTTCTAGCGTTTGCCCTTCTTCCGTAGCCAGTCAACAGCATCAGGTTGAGCCTGATGTAAAGTTTCGAGACCTCCTTTGAATCTGGAGAGGTGGCAGTCGTTGACTATGTGGGTCATAGTCTGTCTGTAGCCGCAGGGGCAGTTCGAGTCTACTCTGGCTCCCCAGCGGTGGAACATAGCGGCGCACCGGCCATGGCCTGTTTGATAGCGATTGAGGAGGGCCCAATCATAACGTGCTAGGTCAAAGCCGGGTTGACGCTTGCAGGGGTCTGTGATGAGGTGTTTGTTCTTTACCTCAGCTGACTGCCAACTCTGTTTCCAAGAGTCTGGAACAGAGAAGTTCAGTGTAGGCGTAGGGGACCAGATTGGATGACGAGACGTCAAGCGTTGGACAGGGTGGGCGAAGATATCCGCGTATATTGGCAGGTCCGGTCGAGCACAGACGTGGGAAATGAACTTAGATGATGCCGCATCCCGACGAATATCTGGCGGGGCGATGTTGCTAAGAACTGGCAGCCATGGAACCAGGGTGGAACGGATAGTTCCAGAAATTATCCTCATGGAGGAATATAATTTGGAATTGACCAAGTGGACATGGGGGCTACAGAACTGTTGTTTTCGACGGGTTATGTTGTTTTCACCGGGCTGGCTTCATGGGCGGGTAACAGACGACCAGGGACTCATGGTTGAGCTGTAGGCAGTATCTCTTTATTCATGCAGGACGCAGCACAATCTAAGACGAGCTAAGTTAAACTCAAAGTACAGTAAAACTCACAATGCTGTCTTTATATATACTTGCCAAGTAGGGTGGAAACAGGATGTGACATAGAGAGGGTGGAGAGAAAAGTGGTAAAAATCAGAGTGTGACAAGGAGGGGGCAGATTAGGCGAGAATCCTATCACTGAACCACAAGTGCCCTGGAGGGAGGGTGGAACTTGTTAACAGTGGTTATGTAAATAGAATGAAATGGTTATGTAAATAGAATAGTGTTAAGCAGGAGGGATTTAAACCAAATGAAACAGAAAAGGTCTCATGCATACCAACACGGAACCATACTGGGGCACAGTATTCTGCAGTGGAATAGCATAATGCCAGAGATGATGATCATAGTGGGGAAGCGCTCGCGCCCCATGAGGAGCTGGCCAGTCTTGCAATGATGTTATTCCTCGCGCCCACCTTTGCTGCAGTTTTTATGAGATGTTTGTGAAATGACAGAGTGCGATCGAGAGTAACGCCAAGATAGATTGGCTGGGCTTCATGCTGGATTCTCGTATCGTCAAGCTGCACATTAAGCTCACGCGAGGCCGAGGCATCGTGTAGATGGAAAACAGATGATGCCGTTTTTGCAGTGCTAGGGATTAGTCGCCATTTTTTACAGTAATCAGATATCAGAGACATATCTTTCGTGTTTCCTCGAGGATGTCAAACTTGGATGCCTGAGTTGCACAGCAGATGTCATCGGCGTAGATGAACTTCCTTGAAGAAGTTTCTGGAAGGTCATTGATGTAAATATTAAATAATTATTTATTTCAGCTCACATTGTTCTTATCGTTGGCTAATAACTTTGTTCTTATACCACAGATACTAAGCAGACCACAAGGTTTGTTTTCTTTATCACTGTCAGGGTTTCACTGCTCTGCAATCACTTCCTCAAATAAAAAGAGGGAGACGGGGATACAGAGGGAAAAACACTACAACACCGAAGGTTTTTCCAACACAGTGGAGCTCAGACTAAAATTTGGATCACACGTGTGGTAAGACAGGCACATTTTCCAAGTGAGCAATTTTGACTGCCCACTAGAGCAGTACTGTATTCTCTCTCTCTCTCTTTCTTGAACTTTTGTATTTTTTGTCTTTTTGCTATCAAGAATTTGTTGAGGCAGGTGGAAGTAGACAGCATAATGGCTATGCAAAGAGGCTCCCATGCCTGAGGCTCTAAAGTCTCAGGTTCAATCCCTCATACCACCAGAAACCAGAGCTGAGCAGGCTCTGGTAAAAAAAAAAAAAAAAAAAAAATTATTGAGGTTTCATGCCTGTGATTACACTGCTCCTGGAAGATTCTTTTTTTTTCTTTTTTCTTATTTCTTCCTTCCTTCTTTGCTTTTTTTGATAAAGGGTGAGAGACACACATCAAAAGAAGAAATACCACAGCACTGCTCTACTATTCACAAAGCTTTCTCTGTACAATTGCTCCTATTTCACGGGTGAGGGCTGGAAGTCCTTTTAACATAGGAGCACTGTGAAAAAAAATTCCCTGAGACTAAGAGCTCTATGAACAGACTGGGGAGCTCTACTCTAGTGTTAGTCATGGCTTATTTCTTCTGGATAGAACTGAGGTTAAGCCAACCTCATCTAAAGCCTATGAAAGAGATATGCTGAATAAACTCCTTTTCACCATTTTTTAAAATTCATCTATCTACTTATTTATTTATGAGAGAAGGAAAAAAAGAGAATGAGAAAACCACTCTGGTACATGCAATGCTAGGGATAGAACTCCGGACCTCATGCTTGAGAGTCCAGCAATTTATCCACTGTGCCACTTCCCAGGCCACCAGACAAACTCTTTTAAAGAAGGAAATATGTTAGTAAGGCAGCCAACAGTAACTGCTAAACCAGGGCATCTTTCGTGGCCAGTGCAGGGAACCCATTTTCAGGAGAGCACACTTGCAGAACTGGTGGTCCATGCAGGCAATTCTGCTGTTTCTTGCTTCCTTGCTTTCCTTCACCACCTGGGAATCTGTGACTCCCCACCCAGCCCCCCAGAATGCCTGCATTGTCTGGGAAGGCTCCATGGCAACAATTTGCATTCCCTACCCTTTGGCTTTGCCAGCACTGTTCTATCCAGCTGGCTTTACTCCACCCACTAGGGACAGATTGAGACCTCTCAGTCCCTTAGATGGGCTCCGATACCAACTCCCATCTTCCTGCCAGACTGGCCCCAGCACCTGTGCTCTGAGAGAGGCTACATGCCAGCCCATGCTGCCCAGATTCCTGCCTGGACTTGTAAAATGTGGGGCATCCACAGGGGCTCCCCTTGGCCTCCCACACTGGATCCAACCTAAACCTGACTGTACACATCCTCTATTGACCAGGCCCAACTCAGTCACCATGCCTGGCCCTGCTACTTCCTCCCCAGCCCATTTCCGCTGCACCTCAGCCACTGGCCTCCTTCTTGCCTCTGGATCTTGGTACTTGGAGTTCCCAGAACCTGGGAGGTGAAGTGCAGCTCCAACCCCACTCTGTGCCACCCACACATGCACCACGCTGTACTATTATCTCAATAGTAAACTTAGTGATTCATAAAGGTGGAAGGACCATGTGTATTCCCCTGTGACTGCCTGTCCCATTAGGAAGGAAGTCTTCTAAGAGGCCCAGTTTCATTCACATGTGTTTCTTTTATCTGGAGCAGTGCTGGCACTTAGATTCTACCCACCAATAGCTGGTTCATGAATGGTCGATCTTCATGACAGTTCTAGGAGGTGGGATCAAGCTCCTACTTTACAGATGGGGCAGATGAATCCCAGGGAGTCAAGTCAAGTATACCATGCCAGGTTAGAGGGTATCTCCTCCTCTCCCAATATGATCTGGATAACTGCCCAGCTGTCCAGCTGATGTATGTCTCTGGCAACCTTTATAAGGAAATAAGGAGGGCAGGCTGAGGGCTGAGGCACTGGATTCCCCCAGCCAGCTCCAGGTCAGGTGCCCTCTCAGGAGCACAGGTAGAGCCCAGAGGGATGGCAGTACATCAGCAGGTCAGGCTGCAAAGTCCATGTTTCCCACCGCCTTGTTTGCCATTGTTGAGACATCACCATTCAGGGATGAATTTGATGGGGGGGGGGGGGGGAGAGAAGTATGTGGTGGTGCACCTGGTTAAGTGCACACATTACAGTGCACAAGGACCTAGGTTCAAGTCCCTGGTCCCTACCTACAGAAGGAAAGCTTCACAAATGGAGAAGCAGCCCCATAGGGCATGAGTTATATGCATGGCAAAGCAGGTGCACTAACCAGGTGAACTATCCTGCTAGCCTGACCACTTTTTTGTGTATGGCCCCAGGCAAATTTCCCCCTCTATGGATCTCAGTTTCCCCCATCTTGACAATAAGAATGTAAGCTTGACTTCTCACATCACTGTTTTCCCAATATTTTACCAGAGCCCTAATTTCAAAAGAGGAGTTTTCAGCAAGAGGATATGGGACACATTAATGTCCTGCTTTTAAAAGGGGGGGAAATAGTGCAGTGGGTTAGGTGCACATGGCATAAAGCTAAAGGACTGGTGTAAGGATCCCAATTCGAGCCCCCAGCTCCCTACCTGCAGGGGAGTGGTCATTTCACAAGCGGTGAAGCAGGTCTGCAGGTGACTTTCTCTCCCCTTCTCTGTCTTCCCCTCCTCTTTCCATTTCTCTCTGTCCTATCCAACAGCAATAACAATAATAACAACAACAAGGGCAACAAAAAATGGGGAAAATAGCCTCCAGGAGCAATAGATTTGCTGTGTAGGCACAGAGCCCCAGCAATAACCATGGAGGCAATAAATAAATAAATAAATAAATAAATAAATAAAATGAAATTACCTAATTCTCATTATTAAGCTCTTAGTACTACCTCTTATTTAATTAAATCCCCAAGTTAAAAATCTAAGATTGAAGGAGCCCTCAGCAGCTCCTGACCCTGAACTCTCCTTTGTCTCTTCCCAGGAAGGTTCCTCCCTCTGCCTGGCATCCAAGTACCAGCATGGCTTGTTTCTGCTCACCAAACCATACCTCCCCAAGGTCAGTGCTGCACCTGACTATCTGCACTTACAGACAAGAAGCCCTCAGCTGCCATCTTTCCTAACTAAGGTCACAGTCAGCCACATTGCCAAGGTCAGAACCCAGATCTGAGGGCAACTTGACTGCTGCCACAGGGAGGTGGCAGTCCCACTCCAACCCAGAGACTCATCCCAGGTTCAGCACCATGCTCTGAGTGCCAAGCTGCCCAACTTATAGGCCACTTTCTCTGTGGGTGGTCAGTACCAGACAGAAAGCTGCTTTCCACAAAGTAATTTCTAGGACTTCTCACAAAGGCAGAACTCTAGAGAGTTTTCTTTTGAAAACGAGAGGACTTCCACCAGAGAATATCCTCAGGACAAGGCCCTCATTCAGGTCACATGGCTCCTGTGAACCCATGGAGTTGGGGGAGGGTGGGTGCAGCTGGTCCCTCCCACAGGTGGCCCCACCCACCCACAGCCCATTAAGCCATGTTAATGGAATCTTGGAAATATTGTTGGCAATTTAGATGGTTCTAGCATCTGCTTTTCTGAATGATCTGGGCTTCCGGTGGGAGTTGGGGATGGGGGGGGAACTGAGCTGTGTCTGCTTTTCCTCTCCTTCTCAGTCATGCTGTACTGGGCCACGAGGCCTTTCAGAGCCAGCTGTAAGCTGATTTCCATATCCACTTTAGAGCCTGGCCAGGTGGACAAAGGCCTGGTGTGTCTGTAACCTTCTAAAGGCCTGGTGGTCCTGCTGTGAGTTCTGTGTTCTCAACAAGGACACCCCACAATGGGCACAGCACTGAGTCATCCATCACATTGGCCATAGGCCTTTACCCCCATCTGATGAGCCAGCTGGTTGTTACAGAAGTTCTCAGGGAAGGAACTGCAGCAGGAGGCTGGAGTTCAGGTTTCAGAGGCCTGCCTGGCCACTAAGTCCTGTGTGACCTCACACCTGTCACTCAAGTGCTGCATCTCCCAGGCCATTTGCTGGTATTACCAGAGAGAAAATGAACGTGCCTTCCTACTGAACAATGCAATAGCTCTACAGAGGTCTGAGACTGGAGAGGTAAGAGTCGGTGGAAAAAAAAAAAAAACTGGTTGTAATTTTTTCCCTCCTAGATTATATGGTCATGAAGTATGGCCCAGCTTCTGCACAGGTGCACCACCAAGGGGAGGATACCTTTGACATGGTACTATGTCTTGGGGGAAAAGGCAGAGAGAGCAAAGGGAAGAGGGGAGTCACACAGAGCACTCCAGTGAGACCTGTGGGAGACACAAGGCAGCAGGCTGGGGCAGGAAGAATCTGCAGGGCCCTAACACTGTCTTCAGATCTCTAAGGACCTGTCCTAGTCAGGGGGACAGATTGTCATGTGAAGCCCCATGGTGCCAAAATGAGAGAAGTGTACAGAAGCTAACAGGAGACTGGCTGATAGTCTGTTCCATACACTAAGAACTTTCTAGAATCTGAACAAAGAGGGTGGGGTGAGAGGACTGGGGGTGTGCAGTGAGCAGATGGGCCATACCAGTGCTCACAGGTGCTTAGCAAAGCAACCTCCATATGGTGGCCACCATGACTGAGGAGCTTGTGTTCCATCCACACTATTGTAGGACATTTTAAAGTTGCAACAGTTGGGCCAGCAAAACAGTTCATCTGGGTAGTGTGATTGTTGCTTTGGCATGTACATGATCCAGGTTCAAGCTTGGTCCCCACCCCATTGAAGGAAGTTTAGTGCTGTGGCTGCTTTCATTCTCTCTGCTTCTCTTCCTCTCTGTCTCTACCTGAAAAAGAAAAGTTGGAACAGGTCACTCTGAAGTTTCTCTTTGAGATACTGAGAATTTATCTGTGCCTGGCCCAGGCTGACAGTACCAGTCCTCCTCTCCAAATACTCAGGGTCAGGCAAATGAGATATGGGTGCCTAGAAAGTAAGTACCCTGCTCACCCCTCTGAGCACTGTCCAAGCCCCAGACTCCACAGGGCTATCACAAAGCATTCAGGAAGTACATCTGATGTTCCTTCCCACTTAAGCCACTGTCTGCCAGATTTCAAAGTCCATAGTCTTCCATGGTGGGCAACTAAGCAGAGGCCACACCCATCAGCTGGGACAGCTAACAACCCAGGCCTTCTCTACAGAAGCCTCCTATCCACTACTGACCATTTAGAACATACCTCATGGGGCTCGGAAGGGAACCTTTATTCGTCTTCTACCAGGTACCCAAACCCTCCATATCATCTCTCCCAAGCAGGCTCTGCTGAGACAGCATATGTCTCAAAAAGAAGCAGGGCTTACATTCTGGCCTGACACTCATCTGAGGTGTACTTAACCTTTATCTCTGGTCTGTAAGACAGATGTATAAACACCAATGAGGGTGATCTGGGAAAATGGCTTATATGAAGCACCAATTATTCCAAGAACTGAACTGGCTCAAAACTCAGCACCATTTACTACATGCTTAAAACGTCTCTCTCCCTCTTCCCCCCTCTACACACACACACACACACACACACACACACACACTGGCTGGTAACTCAATCCATTTACAAGACCACCATTCCAACTTTTTAGAGGTTAGTGGTGAGCATAAAAAGAAGCCTCTCTTCTTCAACATTGGTTCTTTAATTCAGCCCCACGATAATCTTTCCAAGGTGCAAAGACAAGACAGGGCTTGGTTCCTCCTATGCCAACACCTCCCTCCCTGCAGGCTAAGCACCCTTGGAATCTGCCCTACACACCCCCCCTCCTTCAGAGGATGTACTTCTACATCTATACCAGCCTGAGAAAACCCTTTGTTTTGCATTCAACAGCTTCAAGTCCCTCCACCAGCGCAACCCCTGGACCCCTAGACACAAGGGGGCTCTCAGCCCTGACTCTCCCCTCCACACAGTCTAACCCAGGTAGAGGAAAAGCAGGGGGTGGTGAGATCCCTGAGAAGGACCGGAGAGAGTGTCTGTAGGGAAAGAGAGATTTCAGTCTAGCCACAACTACTGGGAAGCTGGAATCAGCAGCCACCCCATGAGCTTGCACATGCTCCTGGGTCTGGAGCCAGGACTCCCAATTCTCCACACAGCCATCTTTCTGAGAAGCCAGATGCTCTGCTGCCTGCCCGCCTGCCTGCCTGCACTTCATCAGAATTCAGCAAAGGGGACATAAATAAATAAAAGAAACTCTGCCTAGCCCTTTCCTTCTAATGGTCGCTAACCTGCAGATGCTTAAAGAGGCTTTTTTTTTTCCAGAGTAACAATGGCTGAGAGATGTCCAGACCATGGAAGAATTTTCTGTCAGATATTAGTCTTAGTTTCATCAAAAAAAAAAAAAAAAGCCAAAGTAAGAGGTTGAAAACATCACTGAGATTTCTATCAGATTCAGGAAGCCTTCTGCGTTTCAACTTTTATGCATTTGTTTGTCTTTTGTCAACACGTTAGTGTCTGAAATTTCTAACACGCTCCACATACAGCTAGCGAAACCCCCCTGTTGGAGGGCAATGTTTGAAAACACCATCTTTTTAATTTCTTTCAGCTGGGCCTCTATCGCTGAATCTTTGGTTAATGCAGATTCCTTATTCATGATTCCCCTCATCCCCACCCCCAGTCCGCCTCTTCTCCATGTGGCTAATCAGCCTGCTGGACATATGGAACTGCTCATACTCAAAGCGATTAGCAATGCTCTAGGCCAGACTGGCTTCAGAGAAACGTCTCCCTCACCTTTTGGGCAAAGCCCCCATGCCCCACTAGGCTTTCGTGGGCAAACTTCCTTGGTTGGCTCCAAAAATAACTATCAGGGAACACTGGAAAGTGTTTTTCCAAAGGTCACTGGGTGGGGGTGTGGAGTGGGTGGGCAGTGGCTAAAGGGCTGCTTTTAGTTGCCTACTGTATGCTGTGTGGCCTAGGCAATCCTCTTCCCCTCTTTGGCCTCTTTCTGCAGCAGTCAAGGGCAGGGCTGGATTAGAAGCAGGAAAAGCTTTGAGACAAGCAGGCAACTTAGGACTTCTTTGTATGGGGCCCCGTGGCGACCTAGAATCTACAGTTCTCATAATGCCCTCTCATGGAATAGCAGCCAGTGGTTTACTGAGAAAAGAAGGGGTTCCACAGAAGCAGACCTGGCTCATCCACCACCCCTACTCAACCCCATAGACTTTGGAGGTGTCCATCCTGCCCATCAGGTGGCACCAGGGCAAGGGCACACTTGAAACAGTCTGTCTTGAGACACCAAAGTACTGCTTCACTGGTTATGGAGTTCCATTGTGCAATCTGTGGTTGCAGGGATCTGAGGGCCCCACAGTGTAAGGCATGTGTTCTCCCCATTGAATTGTTGTCTGTTTTTCTGTTTGTTTTTAACCAGAGCACTGAAAAAAGAAACAGTCAGTCTCTGTGAAAGTGGAGGGTCTGTGGCTCTCACTGGCCCTCCCCTCTTCACTTCTTTAGTGTTCCAGTGGCAATGAGGACCTATTGAGGGTCAGCCAGTCCCACTCAATCAGACCACAGGACTGCCAGATAAAACACAGGGCACCCTGTTCAGTTTTAGTTTCAGAAAAGGAACAAGTGAATATTACACATAAGTTGCATGGGACAGAGCAGGGGTAGATAACATAATGGTCATGCAAAGAGACTCTCATGCCTGAGGCTTCAAAGTCCCAGATTCAAATCCCCTGCACTACCATAAACCAGAGCTGATCAGTGATATAGTAAAAAAAAAATGCATGGGACAGAGGAATCTCATATGAATCATTTATCCAACATACAAACTTAACTGGGAGTCCTAATTTAGCTACTTTCGCTAAATCTAACAACCCTAGAGGGAGAGATCTGGGACCAGAGCACAAGTACTAGCCTTGATGTCCTCACCTTCTTGCCTTGTACCCTCACTTCCTGTGTCTCCCAAGTTCTAGGAGAGGTATGGCAGCTGCTGATGCTTGGGAAGCAGCTTACCAGTGGTCAACAACTGAAACTTACCAGTGGTCAGCTCACCCTTACCAGTGGTCAACTCCTGAAACTCAGAAGCTGAAGTGGATTCTGAATTCATCCAGTAACTTTTTATTCATCTTGGTGGGTCTGCCAGAATCTAGAATGAGTTCTAGAATGCTATAAGCGTGAAGAGAGACCTCTGCAATGAATGAGTGAATGAAGGTTTCAGTGCTGGTTCTTGACAATGGGATTCACAACAGGGCTATGGAGGATGCTCACATGAGTGGAATTTTCCCATCCCACTAGGGGTAGCATTCAGCTCCCCCCCCTCTGACCACCAGGAAGCCTCCCAGGCCTCAAGACCTAGGTAACACACACACACACACACACACACACACACGCTCTTCTCAATGAAAGACTGATTCTGGCTGGGTTGAGGCACTCTGCCATGGCCAGCTCTGTGCCTAAGTGCCTCTGCCCACACACCACCCCACAATGCCTCTCTGTCCTGACTCAATCTTCCTTTTCAGCGTTGATGGAGCCACTGAAGCAGAGAAGGGTGGGGGGAAGGAGAAGGTTGGAGTGAGCACTGGGCCATGTCCTAAAGTGCCAGCCAGATGGCCATCCATGTGGTTAGGCCTCCCCAGACCTGCTGAGGAAGGAAGTATGAAACCAAAGCCAGAGCACAGTAAGGAAGCAGCCAAGTGCTTCTCTGTAGGCTCCCCCAAACACATGTCACTTCTTCCCTAGCAGATGTGCATGCGTGTCTGTGTACACATGTGCATTCACACGTACTCTGCTGGGTCAGCTAACTGGTCAGTGCAGGGGGGCCCAGAGAAGGGCTTCTTCTCTGCCCTGGCCCACCCACTACTACAGTCCACCCTGCAAAAGTCCCAGGAATATTGTTCAGAGAACTTTCCTATGCACCTACAGAGCACCGCCCACTGTGGCTGGAGATGAGTTGGATACGACAGAACTGGCACCAAAAACAGGATGGTACTGTGCCAGCACCCAGAACCCAAGAGTAGGAAATGCCTGTTTCTTTCTGGAGTCAACTGAGCCCTCCAGAGAAGGTCACATAGCCACTTCTTCTTTTAGATCTGTTATAGCAACTATGAAATGGGGGCCCCAAACTTTTTATGTGCCTTGTTAGGAAGGTTAGTTCCTTGTAGACTACAAAAGACTGGGCAGACATCACAGCCTTACTTTTCATGGGTGCTTCCAGGACCTCAAGAAGACATCATCTCTATTTTCTTAGGAGTGTGTTAAGTCTACACATAGCCTAGGGTCTGGAGATTACACAGGTAAGCTCTACCAGGGAGGCAGAGGTCCAATGGTAGAAAAGTAGCTACAGGCTGCTCTCAGTATCATACCAGCCCATTGTCACACTCACTCTGCCCATCGGACCTTTATTAATGTGGCTCCTGATTCATGGAACTTATTGTCCATTTCTCATCCTCTGTTACTAGCATCCCAGCCCTGGCTTGCACAAGCCTGGGACCACATGGGGCCCTGTTCCCAGGCCTGGAGAAATCCACTCTCAGGGCACCTCCTTGAGACCTAGCTAAAACATGTTCCTGAGCCAAGAGGGGATTAGAGGCCCCCACTGAGCTGGAGCTGGGGATTTGGCACTTAAAACCCCTCCCATTCAACTGGGCAAAAAGGAGAGGGAATGGAGCCAACAGCCCCAGGGCTTCCTGAAGAAACTTTGCACCAGAAGCCTCCTGTTTCCTGAGCTTCTGCTGATAGAACCAACTTCCCTCTGCCCCTGGTTGCCTAGGATTCTCCCCAAAGCCTGCTACCCTATAAACAGGCACCTCCTGTTAGCACAGCTGACTTTCCAGGATGGCAGTGATTGGGCTTCCAAACCAGCTTGCTCCCCTTCATTACTTATTCCACCTGCTCTATGGCCCCCAAATCTTCTGGGACTTTAATTTCCTTAGATGTAAAATGGATAAGCGCAAGGACTGGCTTAAGGATCCCGGTTTGAGCCCCCGGCTCCCCACCTGCAGGGGAGTCCCTTCACAGGCAGTGAAGCAGGTTTGCAGGTGTCTATCTTTCTCTCCACTTTTCTGTCTTCCCCTCCTCTCTCCATTTCTCTGTTTCCTATCCAACAACGATGACAGCAGTAACTACAACAATAAAACAACAAGGGCAACAAAAGGGAATAAATAAATTTAAAAAAAAAGATGTAAAATGGAGCAGGGAGATAGGAGGCTGGCCCAGTAAAATCTCAACACTTAATGAGTCTTAGAAAAAGCAAATTCTGGGGGCCAGGTGGTGTCTAATCCAGTATAGTGCACAAGTCACCCTGTACAAAGACCCTGATTCAAGCCCTCAGTCCCTTCCTGCAATGGAGATGCTCACAAGTAGTGAAATAGTGCTGCAGGTGTCTCTCCGCTCTATCTTCCTATCTTTCTCTGTCTCTCACCCTATATCAGAAAGAAAAACAAAATGAAAAAATGACCACCAGGAAAGGTGCAGACATCAAGCCCCAGCAATAATCCTGATGAGAAATAGAAGAAATAAAAGACAGACAGAGGAGGAAGAGAGAAAAGTAGACTTTATGTGAAGGAAAAAAATGGGGGGGGGGTATCAGAAATCACCATCTCATCTCTGTGTCTCCTGTCCTTTCAATAAGCTTTCATCCAGGTCCTTTCTGTATAACTCTGGGGCATGGATGACCAAGTAAACTCCCTGAATAGCAAAAGAACTGAAAAAAATTACCTGAAAGGACCCTCAAGAATCCAAACTGCAATAATCTGGGCAGCAAAATAATGAGACCATTAAATTTTCAATTATAAAATAAATGTCCACAAGTCCATTGTGACTATAAATAAATAACTGAATGCATAAATAAAGGGTGGATCTCTTCTCTATAGTAGCTTCCAATTATGAATGTAAAATAAACGAGGGAAATTAAAAAATTTAACATCCTAGCATCACAGTCATAATTACTGCAAACAAGACGTACCCCTATGTGCTGAAATTTGTCAGCAGGAGCTTAAGGAGAGCAAAAACATTTGAATCGTCTCAAAGCGTCTCCCTCAAAATGTATCAATTATGAAGGCAAAAACATATGCAGTCATCAGCAGTGGAGAAACCCAGTTGACCCTACGCTAAACAAGTGATCAAGGTTAGTTAGCACCGCCAGTGAGACAGATACTGACATTGCCTGGCCCCTGATATGATGCACTGAAAAAGGAACATCATTAGCATGGTATTCTTGCCAAAAAATATATAACCTCAGTCTAATCACAAGGGGGCAAAGTCAGACAAATGCAGAGTAACTGCTCAGCACCTTTCCAAAGCATCAAGATCATGATCAGCGAGGGCTTACTGAGGCACTGTCACACAGAGACCAGACTGGGCTGAAGAAACATGGCAACAAATTGCAGCCTACGATCCTGGACCGGATCCTGGAGTAAGAAAAAACACGGTAAGGCCCAAACTGGTGGGTTCTCAATGAAGTCTGGAATATAGTAACAGCATTTCCCAATATTAAGTTATTGGTTTTAATATCTGAAACTATGCAAGGTGATAGCATTAAGAAAAGGATCTGGGGCAGGGGTAGATAGCATAATGGTTATAAAACAGACGCTTATGCCCGAGGCTCCAAAGTCCTAGGCTCAGTCCCCTGCACCACCATATGCCAGAGCTGAGCAGTGCTCTGATAAAAAAAAAAAAAAAAAAAAAGAAGAAGAAAGAAAGAAAGAAAAATAAAGGAAAGAAAGGGAGAGAAAAGAAAAGAAAAGAAAAAAAAGGTTTTGTGGAGGAGTCTCTGTACTACATCTACAACATTTTAAATTTCATCTAAATTTTAAAAAATAGGATCAGGGAACTAACGCATTGTGAAAGCAAAAGACTTTGGCCTCAGAGGTCCCAGGTTCAATCACATGTGCTCCCATAAGCCAGAATGAAGCAGTGCCCTAGTCTCTCTCACTCTATTTCCCTCATAAAAATAAATCTTTAAAAACTAAGTTGTTATTTATTAAAGAGCTAAAAGTAAAATATCTGCCTCACATTCATTTCCTAGATTTCTTCTTTGATGACAACAAGAAAAGTGTTTCCTACATAGTTCTATACCTCAATACATGGTAGATGCTTTGTGCTAGGTGCTATTTTAAGATTTATTTTTATTTCATATGACAGTGTGTGTGTTTCACAGAAGAGAGAAAAAGAAGAACACCATTCTAGTATATGTTGCACTAGTGATTGAACCAGGAGCCTCAGCCATACAAGTCTCATGCTCTACCAGTTGATTTATTTTCCCAGGCTCTGTGCCAGGGGTTTACATATACAAGTTCATTAAATCCTGATAAAAACCCTTTCGAGGAGATACAATATCCTCCATTTTCCATAGAAGGAAACTGAGGTCCAGGCCACAGCAGAGTAGCAGTGGCATCAAGAATCAGTCTAAATAGTCTCTCTGGACACATAAATGATGACAACTGACACCTTTCCTCAAATGTAGATACTCACAGAAACGGTTGAAAGAAACAGTATGTACTTTGAGGCATAGAGTTCAAATGCCACCTATCCTAATCCAAAATGCAGGGTCTTTTGATAGAAAGAAAGTGATTAAGAACAAGCTGCTAGAATATTTGGCTATAAACTCCAGGTCTGCTACTTATTTATTGTATTCTTTCATGTTTCTAACTCCACTGAGCCTGTCTCCTGCATCAAATTACTGTGATGTTTTGTAACTATTATAGCCTGGCTCTGAGGGTCAAGCCCTTAGAACAGTTTCACATACTCCACATAAGTGGTAACTACTTTTGTCTTCATTCTCTGCACATTCCTTAAACCACCTAAAAACACCAGCTTGTTGAGTGAGGTTTTCTAACCTAAACAGTGAGGGTTAAGGTCCAAAAGAACACCTAAGAGTGCACTGTGAGAAGAGAAACTTAGAGGGGAGTCATCTGGTTCATTATCAGCCTAAATCCCCAAACAGGGTAGTGGTCCAGGATCATCAAGGGGCATTGTGGATTGAAGTCAAGACAGGAAAGGAACCCTGGAATAATTCAGTTCTTTGTCAACTGGTATGTGGTCCATTGGCAGGGGAGTCCAACTACCCTAGCTATAAGAGACCATGGGTTAATTTTTTTAAAAAAGAAAGAAATCTGAAGGGATAGCATAGCAGTTTATGTGACAGACTTTCATGTCTAAGGCTTGGTGATCCCAGGTCTAATCACTGGCCCCATCTTAAATCAAAGTTGAGCAGTTCTCTGACTAAAAAAAGAACTAGAGACAGCGAGAGAGAGAGAGACAGAGAGAGACAGAAAGAGAGAGACAGAGAGAGAGGATGGCAAGGTAGACTGGTATGTTAACACACATCTTCAAGAATTTTGAAATTGAACTCCAAAACTGTATACAGTAAAAGGATGTTACTTCAACTGAATAAAATACTCCCTAAATAAAATAGTAAAGACAAACAGAAAGAAGGGAAAAAGAGGAGGAGGGTGGGGGCAAGAATAAAGGAAGGATAATTTTCACCAGATGATCTCACCCAGGAATCCGTGACTCCCTAAAGTTTTTAACACAAATCAATAAATCTCAGAAAGCTAGTGAACACCAAATTCAGGAAATGTTTGGCTCCTGCTGGCTCAGTGAAAGCACTTAAAAAAAAAACAAACAGAAAACATGGAATGATTGAAACCAAGCTGAGAACCACCCAAGCTGATGAAGCCTGGAGATAGAATTGATATGAGCACTAGTAGAATGCGCCCCGCGGCTCTCCAGAGTGCTGAAGTCTGTTAAATACTAGAATTCTATCATCTTGATCAAAACTAATCAATGACTCACACTAGTTCTATATGTGGGCACTTTTGTGGTAATAAGGCTGATTAAACTGATTTGGGGCCTGCAGAAATCCATAGTTTTGCATAGCTAATGGGTTGACCTCAGCCACTATGTTTTGAGGATGTCCATCTTACATCCACACGCACTGCGGGTCTTCTGCCATAACTGCAAATACCCGGATGCCAAGAGACAGCCTCCTGGGAGGCTATAAGGTAGATCTTGTGCTTGTAAGGTTTATCTTATTTTAGATGGGCTTTGCAATAATCAGCTCTCATCTGCATCTGCCTCTAGCTTGGCTTGGCTTCAGTGGTTTCAGCTGTAAATTGTGAGGATTAATGGAGTCAGTGGTTTTCAATTGTGCACATTAGAACTTCCTGAGAGAAAAATTCTGAAACATCAATGCTCCTATTCTGATCAATTAAAGCAGATGATTAGTCGTGAGTATAGAGGTCTTTCTTAAAAGCATACCAGCTTAGTCAGGGAATCCTTGGATTCCCCCCATAAATACTATGGGCCTGGACCTCTGATAGATTTCTCTCTTTACCATCACTGGTCACCCTTCAGGAATGTCATTAGCCCTTCTATGGGCCTTTCCAGGACCTTACCCTCACTACAAACTGGCAATGATAAGGACTACCCCACTCTCCGAAGGGGAGTTGAGTCATCCTGCTCTGCCACTTTAAAAAGACTGATTCTGTTTGAAACCTAGAATGTTTTCCCCAGTGATCATGGCTTGTGAGCTCAGAGCTACAGGGATTCACAGGTTATTATACAAGGTCCTCTGCTAAATATGAATAGACATGCGCCCCAGGTCAGACTGATGTGGTAAACAGTTAATTGAATCTACATATCTTTTCAAGTTTGGGAACCACTCTCTGCCCTAACCTGGCTTTCCAGTCCTGTTTTCTACACTGATATCATGCTCCCAGACAACATTTCTAGTCCATTTTCACATTAGCTATCAAGCTCAAGCAAAAATTACTAAAGTCCTGGGTTCCTAGGAACATACCCAAAATAGACATCCTAGTCCCTTTCCGTCCTAGGGTCCCTATTCTCATTAGCTCTATTCATACTTTTTGGTTCCTATTTATTAAACAATTTGTCCTGCTCTATATCTTACTACCTTTTAGCCACCAAGTTGCAGACGTTACTATAACCCCATCCTACCTCCCTAGACAGATGACCTTGCCAGCATGACCCAGAACCTCACATCTCCAGAGCCCTACACTACTAGGCAAGATAGAGACACGCTGGGGGTATGGATTGAACAGCCAATATCCATGTCCAGTGAAACAAATATAGAAGCCAGAATCCTTTTCTTCTGTTCCTCAAAAAGAATTTTGGTCCATACTCCCAGTGAGGGAAATGTCAGGGGGAAATGACTGAAGCTCTGAACCCCAGTTCCTCTGGGACCCAGAACCTTTGTGACACAGAACCTTTGCTTTTGCACTATCTCTGAGAAGGAAGAGATTCTAGAGAATACCTAGGAAGTCAGGCACTGTTTTTCTTGTCTGAGAGGAAAGAGGATAAAGGAAAGACAACTATGGGTTGAGTTCATTTATAAGTATAATACAGAGAAATGAAACACAAGAAATTGAACAAAAGAAAAAAATATATATAGTCAACCCATAGCCATGAACTTGGGAGAACTTCCTGAGAGATTATACAATGATTACCATTAGGGGTGGGTGACACAAAGAGCTTCTAATCTTTTAAACCATTATTAAATAACTAATAAGATATATAAATATAAATAAATAACATATCAGGTCCCATGTTCACAGTCTGAGAATTAACATCATAAAAATAAAATAAATAACAACTATTCTACCCACAGTCATAACAGAGTTAATGCATTTCCCACCCAGGTCCCACTAAGTCTCTTTAAGAAAATAGAACAGGGTGGGGGAGATAGCATAATGGTTATGCAAACAGACTGTCATGCCTGAGGCTCCAAAATCCTAGGTTCAATCCCCAATACCACCATAAACCAGAGCTGAGCAGTGCTCAGGTGTTTCTCTCTCTCTCTCTGTCTGCATCTCTCTCAAAAATAAAATAAATAAAATATTTTTTTAAAAAAGAAAAGAAAATAGAACAACAGGGGCTGGGCGGTAGTGCAGCAGGTTAAGCGCACATGGCACAAAGTACAAGGACCAGCATAAAGATCCTGGTTCAAGCCCCCAGCTCCCCACCTGCAGGGGGGTAGCTTCACAAGTGGTGAAGCAGGTCTGCAGGTGTCTATCTTTCTCTCCCCCTCTGTCTCCCCCTCCTCTCTCCATTTCTCTCTGTCCTATCCAACAACAACAACAGCTATAACAACAATAATAACAACCACAACAAGGGCAACAAAATGGGAAAAATCGCCTCCAGAAGCAGTAGATTCATAGTGCTGGCACTGAGCCCCAGTGATAACCCTGGAGGCAAAAAAGAAAAGAAAATAGAACAACAACAACAAACTGGTATAGTCATGGGCCCTTTGGAATAGAACTAAAATAGGCCTACTAGCTACAAAACAGAGACCCCCAACTCTTCATTTGAACTATTCCAGCCTTTAGATTCATGATTAGTCAACAATTTGTTTGGCTTTATATGTTAACTCTTTTTTCAGCCACCAGGTTTCAGATGCTACCATGATGCCAACTGGACTTCCCTAGGCAGACAACCCCAACAATGTGTCCTGAACCCCCACTTCCCCAGATCCCTGCCCCACTAGGGAAAGAGAGAGACAGGCTGGGAGAAAGGATTGACCTGTCAATGCCCATGTTCATCAGCAGGGAAGCAATTACAGAAGCCAGACCTTCAATCTTCTGCACCCCACAATGACCTGGGTGCATACTCTCAAAAGGATAAAGAACAAGAAAGCTAACAGAGGAGGGGATGTGATATGGAGTTCTGGTGGTGGGAATTGTGTGGAGTTGTACCCCTCTTATCCTATGGTTTTTGTCAGTGTTTCCTTTTTATAAATAAAAATTAAAAAAAAGAAAATAGAAAAATAGTCACAAAAAGTTTATCTGGAGTCAGATAATACCTAGAATTCACCAAAGAAACCTTGAGGGGGAAAAAGAACAAGACTGGAGGCATCATACTCTCCAATCTCAAACTTATTATAAGACTGTTGTAATCAAAACTGCCTGGTATTGAAACAAAAATAGACACAGTAGCCAATGGAATATAATTGAAAGCCCAGAAATAAGGTCCCACATCTGTATAAGTACCACACATTAACCGATTGCCCCACTGGAGCTCTGGTCCCACATCTATGGACATCTACTTTTTGAAAAGGGGGCCCAAAGTGTTAAATGGAAAAGTCTCTTCAACACATGATTGTCGTTAAAGTTCGGGGCTCCAGCTGGCTGGGCTAGCTTTGCGGAGGTGAACAGAGACGACCAGAGACACACAGCTGGGCAGAGAGGCTTTATTCACGAGCGGGCAAACATGTGCTCTCCTGTCTTTCTGCTCTGGTGGCAAAGAGAGACCCTTAAACTAATCACCACACAGATCTGTCCTGCATCCCCTCACGCGACCGTGCCAAGAACTCCCCCAGCAGTTCCGCCAGAACTACGTAGCATAGGGGGCGGGGAGAAAGAGGGCCAGCGAAACTAGCAAGTGCCAAACCAATTCTCCTGGTGGTGGGGAGGAAGGAGACCAAACCAATATGAAGCATACCAACACATGATGTTGGGAAAATTAGGTTGAAATGTGCAGAACAATTAAATTGAGCCATTTCACCTCACCACACA